>NC_141778.1:30491419-30573064 GCF_054643075.1 Acanthaster planci | reverse complement strand
TATTTGCCGTAATTAGGGAAATATCTGCAAAAAAGAAGTGCGAGTTCTTGTCCAACAGCCTTCAATTTTTTGGAATTTTGGCTTCGTCTGCGCTATACCGTTCCTCATCCCGTGCAATGAGTACTTCCTATATTGGAGCATACATGTATAAGGTCTGAAATTTTCTGAATCTTGCAATTTTTTTGTCACCTGAAATTTGCACTTGTTCGTCTATCTAATCATATAAGTTTCATATCCATACTTGCAGTAGCTAGGGAAATATCTGGAAAAGGAAGTGCGAGTTCTTGGCCAACTGTCTCATATTTTGGGGGGAATTTTTGCTTCGTCTGCGCTTCACCGGTCCTGTTCCCGCGCATTGAATGCTTCAAATATTCGATCATAAAAGGTCTTAAAATTATCTAAATCTGGCAATTTTTTTGTCACCTGAAAGGGCACATGTTCCTCTATCTAATCATATAAGTTTCATATCATTATTTGCAGTAGTTAGGGAAATATCTTCAAAAGGAAGTGCGAGTTCTTGTCCAACTGTCTCATATTTTGGGGGGGAATTTTTGCTTCGTCTGCGCTTCACCGGTCCTGTTCCCGCACATTGAATGCTTCATATATTCGAGCATAAAAGGTCTTTAATTATCTAAATCTGGCAATTTTTCTGTCACCTGAAAGGGCACATGTTCCTCTATCTAATCATATAAGTTTCATTTCCATTTTTGCAGTAGTTAGGGAAATAGCTTCAAAAGGAAGTGCGACTTCTTGTCCAACTGTCTCATATTTTGGGGGGAATTCTTGCTTCGTCTGCGCTTCACCGGTCCTGTTCCCGCACATTGAATGCTTCATATATTCGAGCATAAAAGGTCTTTAATCCTCTAAATCTGGCAATTTTTCTGTCACCTGAAAAGCCACATGTTTTTCTATCTATTCATATAAGTTTCATTTCCATTTTTGCAGTAGTTAGGGAAATAGCTGCAAAAGGAAGTGCGAGTTCTTGTCTGACTCCTTGATATTTTTGCGTAATTCTGACCTTGCGCTATACTGTGTCATGTACTTGCACAGAGAATGCTTCATATATTCCAGCGTAAAAGGTCTTAAAATTATCTAAATCTGGCATTGTTTGTGTCACCTGAAAGGGCACATGTTTTTTTATGTAATCATATAAGTTTTATATCCATACTTGCAGTAGTTAGGGAAATATCTGTAAAAGGAAGTGCGAGTTCTTGTCTGGCTCCTTGATATTTTTGTGTAATTTTTACTTTGCGCAATACCGGTTAATGTACTTGCACAGAGAATGCTTCATATATTTGAGCATTAAAGGTCTTAATATTATCTAAATCTGGTAATTGTTGTGTCACCTGAAAGGGCACATGTTCCTCTATCTAATCATATAAGTTTTATATCCATACTTGCAGTAGTTAGGGAAATATCTGGAAAAGGAAGTGCGACTTCTTGTCCAACTGTCTCATATTTTGGGGGGAATTTTTGCTTCGTCTGCGCTTCACCGGTCCTGTTCCCGCACAGTGAATGCTTCATATATTCGAGCATAAAAGGTCTTTAATTATCTAAATCTGGCAATTTTTCTGTCACCTGAAAGGCGACATGTTCCTCTATCTATTCATATAAGTTTCATTTCCATTTTTGCAGTAGTTAGGGTAATAGCTGCAAAAGGAAGTGCGAGTTCTTGTCCAACTGTCTCATATTTTGGGGGAATTCTTGCTTCGTCTGCGCTTCACCGGTCCTGTTCCCGCACATTGAATGCTTCATATATTCGAGCATAAAAGGTCTTTAATTATCTAAATCTGGCAATTTTTCTGTCACCTGAAAGGCCACATGTTCCTCTATCTATTCATATAAGTTTCATTTCCATTTTTGCAGTAGTTAGGGAAATAGCTGCAAAAGGAAGTACGAGTTCTTGTCTGAGTCCTTGATATTTTTGCATAATTCTGTCCTTGCGCTATACCGTGTCATGTACTTCCACTGATAATGCTTCATATATTATAGCATAAAAAGGTCTTAAAATTATCTAAATCTGGCAATTTTTATGTCACCTGAAAGGGCTCATGTTCCTCTATCTAGTCATATAAGTTTCATATCCATATTTGCAGTAGTTAGGGAAATATCTGCAAAAGGAAGTGCGAGTTCTTGTCCAACTGTCTCATATTTTGGGGGGGAATTCTTGCTTCGTCTGCGCTTCACCGGTCCTGTTCCCGCACATTGAATGCTTCATATATTCGAGCATAAAAGGTCTTCAATTATCTAAATCTTGCAATTTTTCTGTCATCTGAAAGGCCACATGTTCCTCTATCTATTCATGTAAGTTTCATTTCCATTTTTGCAGTAGTTAGGGAAATAGCTGCAAAAGGAAGTGCGAGTTCTTGTCTGACTCCTTTATATTTTTGCGTAATTCTGACCTTGCGCTATACTGTGTCATGTACTTGCACAGAGAATGCTCATATATTCCAGCGTAAAAGGTCTTAAAATTATCTAAATCTGGCAATTTTTATGTCACCTGAAAGGGCACATGTTTTTCTATCTAATCATATAAGTTTCATATCCATATTTGCAGTAGTTAGGGAAATATCTGGAAAAGGAAGTGCGAATTCTTGTCTGACTCCTTGATATTTTTGTGTAATTTTGACTTTGTGCTATACCGGGTAATGTACTTGCACAGAGAATGCTTCATATATTCGAGCATAAAAGGTCTTAATATTATCTAAATCTGGTCATTGTTGTGTCACCTGAAAGGGCACATGTTCCTCTATCTAATCATATAAGTTTCATATCCATACCTGTACTTGCAGTAGTTAGGGAAATAGCTTCAAAAGGAAGTGCGAGTTCTTGTCCAACTGTCTCATATTTTGGGGGGAATTCTTGCTTCGTCTGCGCTTCACCGGTCCTGTTCCCGCACATTGAATGCTTCATATATTCGAGCATAAAAGGTCTTCAATTATCTAAATCTTGCAATTTTTCTGTCATCTGAAAGGCCACATGTTCCTCTATCTATTCATGTAAGTTTCATTTCCATTTTTGCAGTAGTTAGGGAAATAGCTGCAAAAGGAAGTGCGAGTTCTTGTCTGACTCTTTTATATTTTTGCGTAATTCTGACCTTGCGCTATACCATGTCATGTACTTGCACTGAGAATGCTTCATATATTCCAGCATAAAAGGTCTTAAAATTATCTAAATCTGGCAATTTTTATGTCACCTGAAAGGGCACATGTTCTTCTATCTAATCATATAAGTTTCATATCCATATTTGCCGTAATTAGGGAAATATCTGCAAAAAAGAAGTGCGAGTTCTTGTCCAACAGCCTTCAATTTTTTGGAATTTTGGCTTCGTCTGCGCTATACCGTTCCTCATCCCGTGCAATGAGTACTTCCTATATTGGAGCATACATGTATAAGGTCTGAAATTTTCTGAATCTTGCAATTTTTTTGTCACCTGAAATTTGCACTTGTTCGTCTATCTAATCATATAAGTTTCATATCCATACTTGCAGTAGCTAGGGAAATATCTGGAAAAGGAAGTGCGAGTTCTTGGCCAACTGTCTCATATTTTGGGGGGAATTTTTGCTTCGTCTGCGCTTCATCGGTCCTGTTCCCGTACATTGAATGCTTCATATATTCGAGCATAAAAGGTCTTTAAATTATCTAAATCTGGCAATTTTTATGTCACCTGAAAGGGCACATGTTCCTCTATCTAGTCATATAAGTTTCATATCCATATTTGCAGTAGTTAGGGAAATAGCTGCGAAAGGAAGTGCGAGTTCTTTTCCAACTGTCTCATATTTTGGGGGGGAATTCTTGCTTCGTCTGCGCTTCACCGGTCCTGTTCCCGCACAGTGAATGCTTCATATATTCGAGCATATAAGGTCTGAAAATTTTCTAAATCTTGCACTTTTTATGTCACCTGAGAGGGCACATGTTCCTTCATCTAATCATATGAGTTTTATATCCATTTTTGCCGTAGTTAGGGAAATATCTGCAAAAGGAAGTATGCGTTCTTGTGTGACTCCTTGATATTTTTGTGTAATTTTGACTTTGTACTATACCAGGTAATGTACTTGCACAGAGACTGCTTCATATATTCGAGCATAAAACGTCTTAAAATTATCTAATTCTGGCAATTTTTGTGTCACCTGAAAGGGCACATGTTCCTCTATCTAATCATATAAGTTTCATATCCATATTTGCAGTAGTTAGGGAAATATCTGCAAAAGGAAGTGCGAGTTCTTGTCCAACTGTCTGATATTTTGGGGGGGAATTCTTGCTTCGTCTGCGCTTCACCGGTCCTGTTCCCGCACAGTGAATGCTTCATATATTCGAGCATAAAAGGTCTTTAAATTATGTAAATCTGGCAATTTTTCTGTCACCTGAAAGGGCACATAGTCTTCTATCTAATCATATAAGTTTCAAATCTATATTTGCAGTAGTTAGGGAAATATCTTCAAAAGGAAGTGCGAGTTCTTGTCTGAGTCCTTGATTTTTTTGCGTAATTCTGATTTTGCGCTATACCGGGTAATGTACTTGCACAGAGAATGCTTCATATATTCCAGCATAAAAGGTTTGAAAATTATCTAAATCTGGCAATTTGTCTGTGACCTGAAAGGGCACATATTTTCTATCTAATCGTATGAAATTCATATCCATATTTGCAGTGGTTAGGGAAATATCTGCAAAATGAAGGGCGTGTTCTTGTCCAACTGTCTCGTATTTTTTCGGGGGAATTCTGGCTTCGTCTGCGCTTCACCGGTCCTGTTCCCGCACAGTGAATGCTTCATATAACTGAGTATAAAAGGTCTTTAATTATGTAAATGTGGCATTTTTTCTTTCACCTGAAAGGGCACATGTTCCTCTATCTAATCATATAAGTTTCACTTCCATATTTGCAGTAATTAGGGAAATATCTGCAAAAGGAAGTGCGAGTTCTTGTCTTGCTTTGGCTTCTTCTGATCAGATTAACTTTAGCAAGTTTGACATCTGGGGAATTGATGATGACTAGTGTACAGGTAGGTTGCCTCTTGGTTTTTTGGCTCTGGGTAAAGTGACATACATGTTCATGTAGGTTGGGAGTTTTGTGGTGGTCTGAGTCAATGTAGACATCACTGTATGATGTGTTTTGGTAATTTACGGCTTTTAATTTGAGATTATGATTCATTCTGAGCTTGACTGATCAGTCTGTCTAGTGTTGATCATTATAATTCAGAGGGTAATTATGGGATATCGGTTGGTCCCATCAGGTGTCTGATTCCATTTCATCTTCCATTTTGAACTGAGTTTAGTCCTAAATGGGCCTAGAAAATGGGAATATCAATATTATTAATACCTCTTGATTTTGAGATATCTTGCCAAAAGGATCAGAAAGTAGAGGAAGGGTTGGGAATGGGTGACAGATTAAACATTTGCCATGCACTCTGGAGCATCCAGTGATTACGTCTGATCGTGGTGAGACCATATGTCATCTCCCAGAAGGATTCACTTCACCAGTCCCCGTAACTCATGTCAAAAGGTTTAACAATGTACATCTCTCACAGTTTTTGATGCTGTTTTTTTTCAAAGTGGCACCCAATGGGATTATTTGGGTTGTCTTTAAAAGTAGTGTACTAAGATACCGGGTACTGTCATTGTTGATCCTGGGATTCCCAGAAAATTTGAACTTATTGCTAGGGATTTTCCATGCTATGACTTGTACTAATAGCACTTTCCCTGAGAAAATTTCATTGTAAGGTACATAACGGCAATTTCCTCCAGGGTGACATCATATGCAGCAGTGTTTTTTGTCAAAGGTGCATATCATTACTAATTTTGAGAATTGTTTTCTGGAAATTTCTAAGTACTGAATAACGGGTAATTGGTATAGAAACCTGAAAGCTCCTTGTTGATGGGTTTTCAGGGTGTGTGGTAGTATTTCTCAAAAATGTGGAGTCATACCAAAATTTGCAAGTAAAAAAAAATCTGATTTAAGTTTAAAAGAAAGGTGTTTAAAATTTTTGTTATTATTTGAATCAAATAAGTAGCCAACCCTGCTTTGTAGCATTCATGGATTTCACTTCTTGATAAAGTGGTGGTTTGCTGGCAAACTGTGACAAGCTCAGTGACCCTCCTGATTCAAATTCAGTTCTGACCTGCTTACAATAGCTACGTAATATATCTAAGCAGGGAACACGCACTGCTTGGACAATGTTTTTCTTCTGGTCTGTTGCATTGTTCAGGCCTTTAAAGCAAACATGCAGATGAGCTCTGGTAGTGAAATTTAAACATCTACATGTACATGTACATGTAAACTGAAGGTCAGAGAGCCTGTCCTTTCATTTCCAGCAAACTTTCTCAAAAAGAAGTGACTTTTTATCATGGCATGTCAGTCTATTTTTTGGTGTGAAATTGATATGTCCAGTTGCCATCTGTAGCATGCATAAGAATAACAGGTTTTGAAATTAAAACCATTATACATGTATACTGGTACTTTGACAATACATTTAACAGATTACTTCCTTGTCTTTGCATTGAGTGGCACCGCCACTCACCAGCTACGAAAAACTCACCCTGATGCAAGGATGAGAAACATGGGTCTGCTTCATGCAATATAGCTACACCCCAGACAGCTCTTCCCTCATGCAAAAGAACTACCCTTACAAACCAACAGCTTTAGAGATCGATAACAAATCTTCCAAAGGATCCTCAACATACCCGTCCTTTACCAACTCTGACTCCAACTCTGTGCCTTTTAAACAATCTGTCTGGCACTTCCGCTTGGGCAGCGGCAGTTGCTCACCTGGATTGGAGGCAATGCAAGCCAAAACTCTTAATATCTGTTACAAACAGGGCTAAAGCCTCAAAGATAACTTCCCTTATACTTGAATACGAGTGTGGCTTGTTATCAAGTTTAAATCAAGTTGAGAAATTTAGGACTGTCCAATTATTGAGATTGAGAAAATTTACACAATTGCGGATAGTAATAAATGGAGTTGACAGTGATATGGATTGATTGACCAGCAATGAAAAAAAGCTTATGGTGTGAGTGTGATAATTGCAAGAATAAAAGGTAAGTCATAAGATATGGCAGAGCCAGTGGGCAAAGGGATAATTCAAGGATAAAAGGATAATTCAAGGATAGGCTAAAGGATAAAAGGGCCCTGTGGAACCTGGTCTCTCTACAGAGTTCAGCTGCGTAAAGACCAGACAATGAAACAATTCAGTATATGTAATAGTCATTGAGTCCAAACATGAAACAGTTGTTATGCTTCATGCAAGTGTACAAGTCAAGTTGCCAAACTTTCCACAAAACTTTCACGACAATGCGACAAATAAAATCAGTCCAAATGACGAATTTTTTAACTGACTTGGAGCTCACACTTGGCCCACTCATACTACACCAAATCTGTCAATGCGAACAGGCCATAGCTGTGCATAACTATAAATGAATGATAAAAGTTGCAAAACGTTTAGGACAAAAGTTAACTTACGTTCTGACAGAACAAACTCCTGCTAGAGAGAGGCAGATTGTAACGTATGCCACGGCGAAGTATGTCACATAAGCATAGCGTACAAGAATACGTTTATGTCTGGTATGAACTAATGGACTAGAACCCATTGTAGCAGATTAATATTGATGAGGATATGGTTAATTTATGACTATGACCATGAACAACCGCTGGGGCCACTTTACACAGAAAATACAACGATTTAAATATTATGTCGGGACTATGTGGAACTACATGTAGTAGGAACACTCAAGGTTTGTGACAAAGTGCGTGGTATGGAAACCTGAGAGAACCCTAGATTTGACAAAGTTTGACCACCACAGAAACATGAGAAATCTTGATATGAGCAAGTTCACTAAGTTCCAAAAAACAGTGTATTCCAAAAGACACATTGTAACTGATCTCAAGGTCATAAGATCTGCCTCTTTGTTTGCATTATACAAGTAAGAATTTATCATTTCCTTTAGATCTGATACAGGTACTGGCCTTTTCTTTGCAATTGGTTTAGAGAGCCATCGTTTAAGGCCTTCTACAGTAAACTTTACAAGTGAAAAGACTGTGGGATCATCAATTCCGGCCATTTTGTGTGCCCAAGATATGGATGTTAAACCTTAATAACTGGTGCTGGGGAATTACATGTTTTACTTAAATGAGTGTAATATAGATATATAATCAAAGGGGTCTGCGTTTATGTGCTTTTTCCAAGACCCCTAGCCCAACTGGTATTTTGCATGCATTATATGTGAGTAAAATATGAAACCCTACGATCGTATCCAGCCCAGTGTCGTACGTATGCACACCGCAGTGGAAACCGTACACACATGGTTTGACTACTCACACATGAGAACGATGGCAAGACATGCATGCTCCGTTGGCTGCAGGCTTCTCCTGTTTTGTTTTAGTGGAATTTATGTGCAAAACAACTTAGAAAAGTTCACATTTTCTCACAAGTGGACTGAGATCCTTAAACAAAATGAAATTAGAAATAGTGATGTTTGATTTGTCCACAGCTGCAAAAATTACAATACAAAATAACTTCATAAGGGACATAATATTTTTGCTTAAAACATGCCCCGGAGAGGCTTAGAATGCACCACAGAGCATCTAAACTTTAAACTTTTAAGCTTCGTGCTTTGTGCTAATTAGTTTCAGTTTTTTTCACAATCCTCCAATCACATCCCTGCCAACATGAAGTGAATCTCCTATACCCTGCGTGCTCCCCGCATGGGTATGCTACATGCATCACTAACAACTCCAGTACACATTCCTCAGCCCATCCCACAGCTGTACATTCCGCCCTTCATCAAATTCCTACCCATTCACTCAAACGAACATTTTTACTTTCTTTGGTATATAATACATGTATATTCATCATAAATGGGTGTTTTATTGTGATGACTTTGATAAAGTTTATATTTGGAAATAACTGGTTTTTCCTTTAATAAACTTCCTGACTGAAATGTCGGGTTGCTGGAGAAGTAAGGAGATACCATTATATTAGCTTTTTGGTTGAATACAGGGTACATGTACATGTGTGTGTAAATCATCCACAATCAGTTTTTTAAAGTTGTTTTTCTTTTGTTGCTTTTCAGGACTACAGTGAGAAAGCATCTATGCTGGTCTACTGACACCATTGTGCTGTCTTGGGAGGGAGCCAGCAGATAGACCACGCCCAGCCATTCCACTTTGTCACTCATCTGGTGGTCACAAAAGGACAGCATTCAGGTTGACGGGGTGTACTGATGAACGGTTGACTGACGGAGCAGGAAATTCATGAAGGCAGTAAAGGGGTGAGTTTCTATTAGGCCATTTTCGTCATGTCTCAGGAAAGTATTATGTCACTGTAATACATGCATCATGCATGCATACATGTACATGTGCACAGCGATGTTTATTTGTTGCATACTTACTGCATTCCAATTCACATCATGTATATGTACTTATATCTGATTAAAGAGAAGCCAAATGAAGCTATTTTTAATTTTGAAAATATTGAACTATTTTTCAACTTTGTATTTACCACTTTTCAAATCCTGACTCTAAATACCTGTCTACATGTACATGTATGACTGTGGATGTCAAATCTCATTTCATATTGGTTAGTTTCAGGTTTAGTTTCTTGTTAGAATAACAATGTCTAATGTCAGTGTTTTTTCTTGAATTGTTCAAAACTCAAAATTGTAACTGTACTTCAAGGAGAAATGCAGCGAGAGGGTACAATGGAGTATCAAAGTACATGTACCTTGAGTTGTGTGTATGGCACTTTCTATTGGCTGAAGAGGAAAGGACAAACACTGAACTTTTTTTTTCTTCTTTTTTTGGCCTGCTGTTTTAGCATTTATTTTGATACCATCTGCTGTTTCTTTCGCTTCCAATGGTGACATCATAATCATATCTTCATTGTTCCTACTCTCATGGCTTCTGTACGGTTTCAGTGACGCCCACACATAGGTGTTCAAGTACGTTTTCATTCATTTGTTTTTCATTTTGTTTCATGCTCAACTAAACTTCTCACATACATGTACCTCTTCGGCATGTTGGCATGGAAGGTCTTGACTGTATCGTCGCCAAGATCTATACAGTAATCAACATTTCCGACTTTGGCTAGTACAGGGAAAGGACCTATAACCATAGTAATAGTTTGTTGTGGTCAGTGTGTAGGAGTAGTATTACGAGGTCACCGCCATTGAAACTTTGGGCTCGACTTTTTGCATTGTAGTAGTGTTTGTTCATATCTACCAACATTTGCAAGTTCTGCTGTGCAATTTCTCACGTCTTTTCTAGACGCTCGCGGAGATTGAGAACATGTTGGTGTGTAGTTTTAACTTTGGGACTTTCAACCTTACCTGTCCAAAGTTCGCGTAAGATACATGTAGCTATTGGACTGTGCGACTGTAAAGTACTTCGAAGGGTGCAAATTTCAAGCTTGAGTGAGGGGTTTCATGATATGCAAACAGGAGAGATCCAAGATAGCGATCCCAATTGCGCAGCTTTTCTGCGCGAGCCCGTTTCAACATTAGTTTAAGTACACCGTTCATGCGTTCAACCAAACTGTTGCACGAAGGATGGTATGGAGTAGTGGTCATCTGTTTAATCAACAAGAGCCTACTCGTTTGTTTCATGAGATCAAATGTAAACTGTCATCCCTGATCGGAAAGAATTTCAGTTAGGAAGCTGACTCGTGTGAATACATCGATCATGGCATCTACATGTACTTCCCTGGTAGTTTCAATACTACTGATAGGTAGAGCAACGGCTTCTGGATGCCGCGTAATATGAAACGATGGCCTCTATCAGATTTGGGGTGAAGGGGGCCTGTAATGTCCACAGCCACACGCTTAAATGGTGTATCTATAAGGGGCATACATGTATCTCCCAGTGGTACATGTAACTTGGTCACTTTGCCTTTGGAATCGTCCATTGACATATGTCATAGGAACGACAATATCGGGTGCTATCCGCCTGACACCCTGGCCAAAAGAATTCGCTCATAACCTTATCACACGTTTTCCGTGCTCCTTGGTGTCCACCCAGGATGGTTTTGTGAGCTACTTTAATTACATTGACTCGGTATTTAATAGGAACTACAAGTTGATGACTAGCGTCTCCATGTTAGGCAGTGGGGGATTTGAACTTCCTATACAACACACCATCAAGCCAGTAGAAAGTGGAAGTGGATCCGTATTTGTTGCATTTCTGATTCCCCTTCTCTGCAAGTTCTCGTATATGGGCCAACGACGGATCATTAGCTAGTTCGCTCATAATTTCAGATTTCGAGATGTCTGGAATACTTTCAGGTTCCTTATGTTTCCTTAATGGTCTATCCTGCGCAGCTAAGTTTCCTTAATGGTCTATCCTGCGCAGCTCGTTGTACTTGCGTCATTACTGCACATGACATAGTATCAATGCTCCTGTGGTCTATCTCCAAATTGAGTGTTTGATGAGACACTGCATTGCCAGAGCAGGTCAGGATTATTCGGTGATCTGGCACCTGTTATGTTACCTAATATGATGTAGTACACTGGTTGTCTCATGCAAAGCACGCCAGTCCAGCCAATGAAATAGGGCTAGTCTAATTTAATTCTTGCGACTGGGGATACGCAAACAGTTCCATCGACAAGAATACACAACTTTTCGGCACCAGTGAGTTTTTCATCGGGAACAAGGTCAGGTTTTATGACTACTGAGCTACATGTACAGCCGCTGTCGCATAGAACTTTACATTTTATGTCATTAACCCAATCGGTCTGTGACTGGCAGCGTAGAACAATTCGAGTTTTTACACGCCTTGCTCATTACCGGGAGTCCGTATCCGCACATCAATGTGGCGTAAACGTCATACGTACAACATCCACTGAGCAGGGTGAAATCATATATAAGCTACAGTTTCCGTTGCACTAGTTGGACCACTTTCTCTAGATTTCGTGGCTTTCTGTGTGTTTTGCCCCATGTCACATTTAGCCTCAAAAAGGCCAGTAATTGCTGAAGCTGTCACGTTACAGCGACTTTCTCAATTTCTTTAAACTTACTGCAGCAGTTACGCGCTATGTGACCCAGTTTGCCACATACAAAACATGTACGGGATGATACATCTCGTGGTGCGTTGGCGTTGGTGATAGGTTTGAATGATTTGGCAAACGGCGCACTATGCGTCTGCTTCTGATCTACATACAATGTACAGGAACCACCTACATGTATTTGAATATTGGCCGTACGGTTTGCTGTTCCCAATAAAGGGAGCAAAGCTGCCGTATGCATCTGTATACTGCTCTGCAAATTGGACCATTTCCATAACATTAGCCGGTTCATGCTCTTAACCACTTCGGGCCGGGGCATTTTTCAACGTTGAGGATGCTGGGCCGGCATGACTATCATTTTTTCCGTTTTCAAAATCCTTCAACAATTCATCATTCCATTTAACAGTCGTTTATAGCCGCACGGAGTAATCTTTAGGCACTACTCTAAGTTGACAGGTGACCTTCATTGATGCCCGAATATTTCAGCCAGGCCTGCAGCCTCGTAAACAGAGCCCATATTGTGCGGTGTTATACAACTGTCTTTTGTTCACGAACCTGGCTCAGTGCACTGCTGACCTCTTTTCAATAGGGGCCAGATTAGCATGCAGCGGTGCTGTGTGGCTCATCACTGCGGTGGTGGAGAGCTTTTGTCCCCGGTGGTAATCCGCTTGCTCTAAATACCCCAAACCCTGGTATACGGTTTCAAAATAATGCTGGATTATCACCACTTTTGAGAGTGAAAAATGCCGGTCATGCCCAGCAGCCTGGTCTTTTGTTCGGAGTACGGTCTTTTGTTACAGGGCCCTGTTTCCTTTGTCCGAGTTCGGAGACCCCGGCCACACATATAAACCATACGGCTCCAATTTCGGAGTCCCCAGATGGTAGTGGTTATAGGAAAAGAGCTACATGTAAATGGTCACTGCAACAATTCTTGAACTGTTCCCGCAAGAGTAAATCTTTCATACCGTCATACATGTATGTCTTAGGTACACATGTATTTTGGCCATAGCAACCCAACGCATCAGTAGGTTACAAAGACGGACTGCAAACTGTGGCGCACTTTCGTCTTTCTCAGGTTTTGCCAACCGAAATTTCTCTCTAAAGGCATGTTCATTCAGGTGGAATTGCTTGAGTAACACCTCCTTGAGCATTTTGTATTTGGCTGATGACTTATCTGAACTTAGCTGAGAATACACATTGAGCGCTTTGTCTTTCAGGAGAGCACTTAGATTTTTGGCCCACGAGTTGGGGTTCCATTCTTGCATGGTTGTGAACCGTTCGAAGTGTTGGAGGTACAAATTAATGTATGCATCCAAATCGTCATGTGTCTCGTTAAATACTGGTAATTTTGGAGTGCAAGGTTGTATTTGCCTTTGGATTGAGATTGTGCATCGCCGTCTTTGGAGCCGTCAGGAGATGTAGCCAATTCTTTCCTCTAAGCGCTTAAGTTCCAAGTTCTCCACACGTTTTTCTCTTGCACTTTGTTGCAATTTCGCGCGCTCAGTTTGGACAAACTTAATAACTCTGAGCCAGATAATCCACAACTTTCGCCAAATAAACGTAATCTCGGATCTGACCCTCCATCATGATACCAACTGAAATCAACAGGAAGAAAACACATATACCGTTGGGGGTTTGAATTGGGTACGATGCTCTCCCACAATGCATTGGGAACTCTCTGACCAGTCTTGCACTGGAACTCGGCCCTCTGCCATGCACGTTACCTTAGGCCACCTCATGCAAAGAGATATAAAATTAGATCGGTGAATTAAACATTACTGGACCGAGCCCAGTCTAATGTGGCTTTTGCAAAACCCGGGTTCGCATTCAAGACCTCCCCACCTAGTTTATGGCCTTTATAGTGGTAAACGACCCACGATATAATGGCTTCAATCAGTACACGGCCATGTGTGTCCACTTTTAGGTCTGATTTACGGCGGTGTGGTTTGTCTGCAGTAGGCACTGTATGTGTGGTTGCAGCGCGGCCTGGCTGCAGGCAGGAAAGTGTGGTAGTGAACATATGTGTGAGTGATCAACGTACATGTATGTACATGTACAGTGACTAAATGTACACTGTACATGTAGCTTCACCTTGACGTCCTGTACATACATGTACATGTACTTACATATGTACATGTACATGTACAAGCACATGTACTGTACATGTACCTGTACATGTGGGTACTTGTCATTGTGTGACCACTTGCATGAAATTCCGCAATAATTCATGGCCAATATACAGCGCAATTTGGATGGTTAAGATGTAATATTTCTTGTGTATTCAAAAACAACATTACTTCTTATAAGTTCAATTGTTTTCCTGTCCTCGGCTGTTTCAAACACAAAGAGAAAATGGGCTCAATTTGACCACTTTTCCAATCATAACGGAATTGTCTGAGAGGATCAAAACTGGAACAAGAATACGCTCTCACATAAGTCTTCCCTGTTTCTCAACTCTAGTCATTTGTACGGTGGGGTAATTTACAGTACAGTGAAGCTCAACTGAATATATAATACACTACGCAAAAGAATTTAAGGAACAAGAGAACAGAATGACACGCATGATTGCACCAACATTTTGAGTATATTGTTTGAGAACCGATTGACAACACCTGAACGATTTTCACATAACTTTAATGCCTCTTGTTCCGAAACGGTAGCCCATATAGACCATGACAAAAACATTCTGTTCTCATGTGCCTCTAATTCTTTTGAGTAGTGTATTCAAAACCATGAAGAATTTACTGCAAACGCAAAAGTTGAGAAAATGCTTTGCTGACAACAGATATGCATGGAAGTTTGGTCGGCCCAGCTGGCCGGGCTGCTGAGGATTCAAAGCAGAGAAACCATCATGCAGGCTTGTGTTGCTCGTAACATAAAAGCCAACATCATATCTTGTGCAAAATGTTACCGATGCCAGTGATCGACCCATGTTCTCAACACAATGAAAGGTGGAACTGCGTCTCGTAATGCACCGCCTCACAAAAGATATCCATGCGGGTGTCAAGGTTGATCCGCTCTGTGCATTTGCTTGGTGAGTGACACAAAGACCCGATCTCATTTACTTCTGCCCTCAGTCCTTAAACAGACGCACTACATTTATGCAGACTGAAATTTAAGTCTAATGGCCAATGTGAAACATCAGATATCTTCAGTAATCTTTCCTGGACGGACTCATAAACCTTTAAATTAATTTTCACCGCTCCTGCGCGCATTCACGGTATGCAAAAATGTCCAAAAATATTATTCCACAAAAACTGCATTTATCTGTTCACCCCATTAACTCGGACTTGGTATTACAAGTGTGGACATAGTAATTTTTGTATGCCCACATTGTGTACCACCGTGAAACAATAACGGAGTCATTTATTCTTTTTTTTTATTTCATTACATTTTCACCCACAACCTCCTAAATTTTTTTTGAGAGTACCATGGCACGCCATAGTCACTTAAGTTAAGTTACACCAAAAATATAGGCTTCCTATATGCAGTTTCCTGGGGGGGGGCTATTTCAAGTTCCCCGGATCTTGTTCCAGCTCGACTGGAGAAAAAAAATGAGGAGAAATAAGGATCAGAGAACATTGGGACTGGCAAACATACGGACGCGGAAAAATTGAGACTGTGGGTAACATGGGGACCTTGCGAGTTGCAGCCTCCCTTAAACTGTGTCTGTGTTGATTGTATCAACTGTACTGACACTGTAAGATCAAATTTTACATGAGCCACTTAGATGAAATTTAAAGCTAGTGCATGACCTGCCCCCGTTTGATGGAGGCGAGTGGCTGCCTTGCCCCCGATAGATGGAGGCGAGTTTATTCACAGTTGGGTTGTACAAGAAATGTAAAAGCGTGCGTTGACTATGCCCCTGTTTGATGGAGGCGAGTGGCTGCCTCGCCCCCGATAGATGGAGGCGCGTTCATTCACAGTTGGGTTGTTCAAGAAATGTAAAAGCGTGCGTTGACTGTGCTCCCGTTTGATGGAGGCGACAGGCTGCCTCGCCCCCGATAGATGGAGGCGTGTTCATTCACAGTTGGGTTGTACAAGAAATGTAAAAGCGTGCGTTGAGTATGCCCCTTTTTATCGTTACTGTTGTGATGTCCATCATTCTTAAAATGAACTGATTTTAATTCAAATTGGATGCTATTTCCAAATTGGGTATGTTGGTAAACAAATTTGATTTACGAATGAGGTGTTGTCATTCAAATTATAATAGCTAGATACTCAAATAAAATACTTGGTATTGTCTGAATGCATTCAAACATGTACACAACTTCACTATTATGGAGCCGGGAAAAGTCTGCAGGATTTAGTATATGTAATCTTGATTATCCCTAACAGTCCCAAATCCTCCAATTTCAATACTATTTTACATACACACTAGGGGGGTTAGGGTTATAACAAAAATATGTGCCAAAATTACTCCAAACTTTGTGATAGAGTCAGAGCTGGAAAAATGTTTTCACAAAACATGTGGGAGGCCTGGAATTCGACATGACTTTTTAGCGGATTAAATTAAATAAATAGCCAAAGTCTTCAGATGAATGACATAAAAGTAATAAATACCGTAAATAATTATGATGATCGCCACACAACATGCTAAGCTACAGTGAACTCAAAGTTAAGGTGATACACACTTTCTGTCATTTTTGAGAATTTGTGTTTACTTAATTAACTGGGAAAACTATTTACATGTATCTCTAAAACTGCACAGGTTTCATTTCCCATGAATATGAGGTTTTATGTCAACCACCATGGAGCATAAGAACGCCCAAACTAAAGAACTAACTTTACTCAATTTTTTTGGGAATTAAAGCATGTTGCATGTTCTGTATGGCCAGGAATGTAAATGCTGACACCGTGGGATTTAGTGAGGATTACGTTATTTGCTTTGCAACTTTCGCACTGTTGGTTGTCGCTAGTAAATGTGTACAATAGAACATGATCGCATGCCTTTATTGCTTTGTCAATGTCAAAACACTAACAATTCATCTCCTGATTGATTCATGAATATGGCAAGGGAAAGAACTTCCATGGATTTGCGCGCTCGTTCCTTCCTCCGTGGTTATTATAGAACGAACAAAATACGATTGCTTTCCAGAATAGATAGTTTCAAACTTAACTAGAATAGGCCTACAGGGGTAATAATGACACACGCATGAAACAGAAAGTAATATGCTGAAACAAGAAAATAAAAGTATTTCTCCCATAATATCATTCACTGGTGCACCCTAATTATGAATGGATGAGGCAAGCAGACCACTGTGCCAGTGCCACTGATATAGAGATCATGCAGTGGCCAGTGCACATAAACCTATGCAACTTGGCCCTGTCCAATTCGGGGTCAGCTGATTGATACTCTCACTCCTGCGGTTTCTTTTCTTTTGGGATCACCTGTTACCCACAGTTTCAGTGACAAGTGATATATACCCGTTTAGCGCTGGACCCCCATGAAAACGAAGAAAGCCACATTAGACTGGGCTCGGTCCAGTAATGGAAATGCAATTCATGTGAGCTCATAACAGTACATACAACCATGTCTCATTCAGTGTGATTTGCAGCATTCTCTGTTTCCTCATTCTAGCCAAATTTATTAGTAATTTTTTTTTTGAGCTCCGGACGGGCCCCCAAAATGTCACCCAGGTCCCACAGAAAGAGAGTTTAGAGTTGCTGTACATACTTGAAATGAAACTCAAGAGGGCTATTCGGTAACGGTTCTTCAAAATATATATCGCAACGTAATAAAAAATAAGACTTTTTACAGTAAATGAATATACAAATAAATAAAATGAAATGTTAGCAACTTAACTTGATGAAATCATGGAATCGTACATAAGACAAAGAGCGTAATTAAGCTCAAACTTAAACAGAAATGTGAACCAAATTAACTTAAAGACTTCAAGGCATTTGTTAAGTAAATAAAACTATCGGAAGCCAATCAATATCTCGCAGAAAACTCACTCCAATCAATTCAAAATAATTCAAACAACGGATAGTTTCTTCGTTACTACTTCGATCACGTAAACAGCAAGCAAAATCAATATCAAATCAAATTCCGTACTCAAATAGCAAAATGATAAAGCAGCAAAGGAATCA
This sequence comes from Acanthaster planci, assembly GCF_054643075.1. NCBI lineage: Eukaryota > Metazoa > Echinodermata > Asteroidea > Valvatida > Acanthasteridae > Acanthaster > Acanthaster planci. The sequence goes on along the minus strand of NC_141778.1, from coordinate 30,554,982 downwards.
AACTGAATAGGGAGTGGATGCAGGAAATGTGTACCAATATGACCTTCGAGAGCCCCAGGCAGCAGTGGACGTCCTGTATTATGACGTGTATGGCCTGCGTTTTGCACTGTACTCTATATAGGGACCAACTCAGCAACTCAGCTCATATTGGCTCGCTGCTATTGTAGGTCTGTACCCTCCAAACAGGTTATCTTCAAATATAATGTTTGGGAACACATCTTGCAAATAGATTTGGCTTAGAATAAACATCAAATAGTGGCCAAAATACAATATTCCAATAAATGCGTATCTTACATCGACAATGACTAGGACAATGAACAAACTGTAAAGAATTGAACTTATGGTAATTCCGTCAAGGCATTTGGCTCTACGTGTAGCTTCAGGCATAACTTCCATGGAGACTGGTCAGAGATGTCATCACAGTAGAAAAATAACTTGTGGTGCCATCTAGTTGGGTGTCTCTTGTGACTACCCTTTTACTTGTAACCTGCGGTGGCAGATTCTACACACCTGTTGGCTACGGTGGTAACATAACCCAACCCAACGCTCCTCAACCTGTCTCTGCACCCATTTTCCTCATACACCTCCCATTCTCAGGGCTTCAAAATCCAACTGCCCCAAACAAAGTGATCCTGGGAGTGTTTCTGGTGCAACGTAACGCTCGATATACAATTATTCTCTTTGGCTTTGACTTTGCTTAAACTAAGCAGCAACCTACATGTACACATTGAAAAGAAATACTGTACTTCAGCCGGACATGTTGCTGTACTGAAAAAGGAATTAGTTAAGTTGACTGGGATTCGTTTGATGTGCTTGCTGTTACTGAGACATAGGCCTAGATTAAAGAAGGAGACATTACTACGGAGTCACAGTTAACATCTGGCGATTACCAGTTTCTCCATAAATCTCGTCAAGATAGAGCTGGTGGTGGTGTAGGAATGTTGTATAAGTCCGGAAGGAGAATACATACCACTCCATCTACTGCAGCTGGATCATCTTTTGAGTACATTGTGGTTGATGTCGACTGTCATGATAAACGTTTCTTGTTGATGGTTGTGTATTGGCTCCAAATGGAGCAATCACTACCTTCTTATCTGATTTTCCTCAAGTCATTGAACAGTTCATGTCAAAATCATCTGATTTTGTAATAGTTGGAGACTTTAATATTCACATGGATCAGCCTCAAGCACATGATATGATTTGTTTTACTAATTTTCTCGAGTCTTGCAATTTGATTCAACATGTACCTGTAAGTATCCCCAACCCATATTATTGGTCATGTTTTGGATCTTGTTATTACTCGTCCATCTATGGACATTATCAAATCTGTAGATGTTTTGATCCTGCTATTTCTGATCATTCACTGATAATGTGTTCTTTAGAAATCAGTAAGCCTGTGAGACTGCAGAGATCTGTGACATTTAGGAGGCTTAAAAACATAGACTGTGAACATTTTCATTGAGACATTCTTTGTTCTGCATTTTCAAAGTATTTGCACGAAACTTCATTACCGACCCCAACGTATTCACAGCTTTGTACAATTTGGAATTAACGTTGGTTCTTGACAAGCATGCTTCTGTTCAATCAAAGGTTCTTACTATACGGTCGAATACACCATGGTTTACTGAGACCATTAGGAAGGAGAAAATTAAGCGTAAAAAACTGGAGCGTCGTTGGCGATGTACTTTACTCACTGTTGACCGGGAGATATATAAAATACAATGTAATCACGTTGTGAAGATGATCCAAGGATGCGAAAGTGCATTATTATCAAAGTTTAATCCGTGAGAGCAGGGGTGATTGTCATCAGATATTTTGTGTGATTGATAATTTGTTATGCCGAAAGTCAGTTCCTACATTTCCTACTCATAAGTCTGAAGTCGAGTTGGCAAATTGATTCGCTAATTTCTTTCAAGATAAGATCAGCAACTTATGACGTATGAGTAGTGTGGGTCAAGGAGAATTTGATATTCAAGATCCAATTCTTCCTGAAGGATGTACATGTAAGCTTAATTTAGGCTACACCACTTGTGCACAGATCCAACAAATCATACGCAAGTGTCCTCCAAAAACATGTGGTGCTGACCCAATACCGACTGCACTTTTAAAATGCTGTCTGCCTGAAATTTGCCCAATAATCACATCTCTTGTTAATTCTTCTATTAACCTTGCAGTTTTTCCAAATGATTTTTAGATGTCTTCTGTTACTCCTATTCCAAAATCTCGGAACCTCAAGGCGGATCAAGCCGAGCTGCTTAAGAATTATCGTCCAGTTGCCAATTTACCATTTGTCTCCAAGGTTCTTGAGAAGGTAGTTGCGCAACAACTTACTAATCATATGACCAGGTTTATGTTACATGAACCTTTCAATCGGCATATAAGTGCCACCATGGGACGGAAACAGCTCTTGCCTGCATTCAAAATGATATTTGGAAAAATAAGGATGAGGGCAAAGTCTCCATTCTGGTATTTCTTGATTTTAGTGGTGTGTCTGATACACTTGATCATGACATTTTGCTTCATCGATTAAGGACAGATGTACATGTAGGAGTTTCACAAAAAACCTCCAAGTGGTTTTCTTCTTACCTTAGAGACCGTTTACAAAGAGTTCAGATTTGGTCTTTATCGCCTGATGGTCGGAGTGGATTGGATGTTGGAACCATGAGTGACACCTATACACTTAAGTATGGTGTCCCCCAGGGCTCTGTACTCGGACCACTTTTATTCAATGTGTATGTGTTGCTATTAGGGGATGTTATTAGGCATCATGGACGAGTTGTCATTTTTATGCAGATTTTATGCAGCACAGCCAACTGCCAGTAACATACAGCAACAAGCGTCAGTTTTGGAAAAATGCTGTGACGACATCAAATGTTGGATGGCGATTAATTTTTTGAAGCTAAATGATGATAAGACAGATCTGCTTATCATTGGATCGCATATGTCATTGAGCAAAATTCCTAGAACTGTTGTGAATATTGGTAATCACAGAGTCAAGAGTCCGGGTGTGATTTTTGACAACAAAAATGAATATGCAATCCCGCATCAAGAATATCTCTCGCTCTGCAATGTACATGTATCACCTTTACAATATAAGCAAAATTAAACATTTTTCGGGTCAATCAGCCACGGAGCAGATTATTCATGCACTTGTTACATCTCGCATAGACTATTGTAACTCTGTTTTAATAGGTCTATTAGCGTCAGCCCTTGCTCCTTTGCAGAGAGTCCAGAATGCTGCAAGGTTACTCACTAATGGCAAAGAATTTGACCACATCACTCCTGCGCTGATGCAACTACATTGGTTGCCAGTAAAATATCATAGGGTAATTTTTAAAGTGTGTCTCCTGATCTTTTGATGTCTCCATGACAGTGCTCCAAGTTATTTAAGTGATTTGCTTGATGTTAGGATTTCTAGTCTATTCACTCGTTCCACGCTGGACTCGCCTAGGCTTACTCTTCCAAAAACTAGGCTGTCTTCTGCTGGCAAGAGGATGTTTTCTGTGGTTGGTCCCCATCTCTGGAACCAGCTTGAAGTTCATCTTAGAGAGTCTAGGAATGTGGAGAGTTTTAAGACCGGGCTGAAAACGCTCCTTTTTAACAAGCATTTTTAGTTTCTTAGTATCGATTTTAATTATGGTACATGTAGGTCATATTTATTTATCTATATTTTGACGTACAGTGCCTGGGAGCAGCCTGATCATGCCAATGGATTGGGCACTTTATAAATGTCAATTATTATTATTATTATGCAATTGGAGCTTTCAAGAAAATACATTATCTTATCTTTTGAGCAAGAAACATCCAATATTAAAAAATAACCTGTGAAATCATTCATCAATAAATATTTAACAGAAAGTGTCAAAATACCTAACCCAGTCAGTTGTTCATATAAATAACTCTGATACTGCCGTCCCTCAGATGATTGATAAGCATTTTAATGATTGTTTTAAAACGTTGGACAACAGTTGGCTTCCAAGATACACTGGTGACCCTGTGAAATATCTCAACTTTCCTGATTCCGTACTTTAAAGCCTAATAACACAGGAAGAAGTTCATGACTGTATCAATCAACTTCAAAATGAGAAAAGTGTGAATCATGTGTAAAGAGGATGACACTATCCCATTCAGTGACACAGTTTGGTGACTTGTGAAGCTTACTGATTGAATAAAAATTAGTCTAGGCGAGTGGTCCGGTAAGGGGTTGAAATGGGTAGGCATAAGCAGAATATATAACCAAAAGCTAGTGATGTTTGTTGGATGTGATTGGGTGATGCAAGCAGAAGATTAGTTTTCAAATTCTTCTGTCAGCAAGAACAATATGCTTCTGTGCCTAGTAGCAATAACACTTAATCAGTTGCATACGGATGATTTGGAAGGAATTAATGCTAATTCACATAAATGTGATGCTTTTGATGGGTTGTTATACCAGTAAAGGAGATTTTATTTTACTGAGTGTTTTAAACAGTCCCAAATCCTCCAATTTCAATATGATTTTACGTACACTCTAGGGGGTTAGGGTTTTAAGTCCAGCCATTTGGCCTCAGTTAAGGCTGGCTCATACTTCAGGCAGAGGTGAAAGCGAAGCAAATGTAATGAAAGACTTCCAGCAAAATTTTGCTATTCAACTTGTGTGAATTCATGAAAGTACATGTACTTTCCTAAAAGTAAAGAATGGAGGTTTCCCAAATATTTCTGAGATAGTAGATAGATGTCTCAGAGAGCTTCATTTGTGAATTTCAAAGTTGGTTGGATCTTGTTGATGTATGCGACAAAATTAGAAATTGGTCAAGAATTTGGTTATAGATGACCAGTATATTGTCTCTTTAGCACCACTGTGTGAGAATTTTTTCTGCGTTTTTTTTTAGTATTTTGTTTCAGAAGTCATGCAGGGTGATGTCACATATTTCAGGGCATGCTGTTGGACATTTGAAGGAAATACTTTTTCTAAAATGGAAACAGTTGTGGTCAAGAATTGACTTCCAGGAAAACCTTTGATGTAGTAGTGAGTGGTTTTTTGATTGAGTTGTTTTAGTACAGTGTAATTGGTGTTGTTGTTTATCATATGGTTAACTACAATGTCCCTTTTTTGTGTTTTTTGATGGGGGGCTAGTTTTTGCCTGAACATGTTTTTAGTCAGTGTCTTAGCCCAATGTGGGTCAGTTGGTGAGTTCAAATTCGGTGGCTTCCCAATATTCTTCTCAATCTGGTGTCACAGAAGAGGTTGACTTGGGATGCCAAGTGGGAGATTGTTTAAAAGGATGTTTTTTTTGAGCATTGTTTAGGGAGTAAATATTAAACTAGCGTTTAAGACCAGCCAAGCACATATCTATTCCCATTCATAAATACCTTTTTATTCAGAGAGTCAAAAGAAGTCAACATATGATGGATTTCCAACAATTTTTTCTAAAAACTTCACTTTTATTTTCCCAAAATCCCCCCTTTAAATTTTATAGTATATCCATTTTGAAAATTGTCCAATAGAATAGAAGTAAATAGACTTTGCATGCGCCTGGCACATTCTGCGTGTTGCGTCACACACAGACTCATGAATAATAAGGATGGAGTAAACTGTCTGATATCCAAGTTTTAGTGCGTGTTTTACACAGCAGGCATTTTCACGTCTCAGCAGGCATTATCAAATGTTAATACATGATCAAGTTGCACGTTTCTCTGCCAAATTTTGTTTTCAGTCTTTCGTTAACCCAATCTCTGGTCACTGCTAGATGCCGAAGTCTGGGAAGAGAGTGGCAGCAACCGTTTGGCCTTCTAAGGGGAGGAGACCGCACGGAAGGCCTTGCTGTGCTACCGGTAAGCCTACGCAAAGCCGGAGAGATGCTTCTGATGCAACCCCACGTTCGGTTGGGCTAGAGAAAAGTATACCGGCAGCAGCCACACCATCATCTGCAATCCCTACTGGTGCTGTAGATGGATCTCTCCCACCAGGAGGCCCACAAAGTGCTGCCGCTGCACCGCCTGTGACTCCGGGGCTTGGTGAGTCAGATGTTCACTGCAATCTTTTTTCCCTTACCTGTTGTGGACCACCAATCCATTCCTCATTAAATTTCAACTGGGGATCCTACCCCTGGTATTAGTTCATCTGCATTGCCTTTGACTTCCATCCCTATTTTGCTTCCGGCTGTGAGTGCCATTTCTTCAATGGCTAATGTACAAAACTTCACTGCACTAACAAGTGTTTTTGACGAGCTGGGACCGGGGGTACCTAAAAACATCCAAGAAAAAATTTGGAATGGGGAGTTTGTCGAATTTGGTTCTTTGCTAAGGCCAACTTGTACTGGGTTTGGTAATACTCATTCTCAGGACTGTGTCTTTATGATCGGTTTGCCTGAATCACCCACCTTGCAAATTTGCCCTCCAGCTCAGCACGTTCGCATAATGTCCGCTGAGCAGTGGACTTCTGCTATGGTTGCTTTCTTGGTTTTTGCATCCATTTACTTGATTTGCCATCTGGACTGCACCCGACAATTACTGAAATGTACCGATACTGTCCGATCTGCAGCCTTCCATCACACCGGTTTTGGGTTGGGTTGGCAATCAACTCTATTGCTCGCCCAATTCAAGTTCCACCAGTGAAAATCACGTCCATACTAGAGAAGTTGGATAATGCATTATCTAAACCAAAAATTATTCTCAGGGACCTGCAGTCTTTGTTAGGAAGTTTCAATTTCATCATCATAAAGCTGTTTGCCCAGGCCATGCATTTTTGCGTCGTTTTTTTGATTTGCATGTACATGTAACCTGCGGCGTTCCCAAGCCACATCATCGTATCCGCATTTCTTCTGGAGCACGCACCAACCTGTTGGCATGGCAACAGTTCTTGGTCCATTTCAATGGCTCGGTCATGTTCCCTACCCAAGTCTGGCAGTTCAGTCACACCTTACGGTTGTACACCGATGCTTCAGCCGATACAGGTTTTGGTGCATGTTTTTGCCCCCATACTCATTCTGTTTATCAGCGTACATGTACTTGGCAGTTTTTCCCATGGTTCAGTTTGCGCCATGGCCTTAATTTTATTGATTCTCACCCTTCACTTCAACAGCTGCTACAGTTTGTTGCATTTTTGTCCATCAATAATTATTCTCTCCCCACCATAGCTTTGTGTGTATCTGGTATTTCTTCCACATTACGCCGGTATAATTTTCGGAGATAACCCAACACTTTGTTTTCAAACGCTTATTGGATGGCTGTCGGCGGCGTAGCAGCTATTGGGATGTGCACCATCCTATTACATTGGATATTCTCTGCCGTATGAATATTCACAAAAAGTACAAATACAGAAATTACTTGACTGCTTGCTCAGTAAAAACCTAAAATACATGTATATTTGCAATAGTCACAAAAAGCACAATTACGGTCTATTTTTGATTAATTTAGGCTAAGATTTTTAAAAAAGGAAAAAAAAAATATGTATTTGAAATTTATTTAAAATTCCCATTCAAGAACCTGACTGCAGTGTTATAAAATGATCACTTTGTGCGTCCCTGAATTGATCTGTATTTACGCCTCATCATTTGAAAGAGCTCATTGGCCAGATGAGACTCGTCTGCAGTAATGGAATGAGCATGTGCCAATGTTCACTGTTTATAAATCTCCTCAGCCGAGTTCATTTCAATACCAATGATCTGTGATGGTGTATTTACAACACGAGCTATTTTCCTTCTCTCATCAACAGTAGTGCTTCCGTACCAAACAGTAATAGAGAGTGTCAGAACACTTTCAATGACGGCACGATAAAACATAATGAGAACATCAGTGCTAACACAAAATTTTCTCAAACTGCAGAGAGAATGCAATTGCTACGGAGCCTTTTTTACACAGTAATCAACGTGTTCAGCCCACCCCAAGGAGTTTGAGATAAAAATACCCAAAAATTTGAATGACGGCGTCCTCTCCACTTCGGTCCCATTGATAAAAAACGGCAGAACTTCATGATTCCCAGACCCAAAATCAATAACCATCTCTTTGGTCTTGGCAACATTTAGTTCTAATTTATTATCGGAGCACCATTTCACTAAAATGTTCACTTGCTTCCTCGTTACCGTGTGAGAAATGCCCAGCAACAGTTGTATCGTCCGCAAACTTAGTGACCACACAATCATTAAAGAAGGATATGCAGTCATGCGTGAATAGAGAATAAAGCTGCAGTGACAGTACACATCCTTGCGGTGCACCAATATTAATAACAAGTGGCTTGGACAATCCATTGACAAACGTTGGAATTTGCACCTAACTGTTTCAGTTTAAAAATCAGTTTGGATGGTAAAATAGTGTTGAAAGCGGAACTCAAATCTGCAAACAGTATTCTGGCATAATTGGGAGATCGAATGTCCAAGGGTTGAAGTACACAGTGGAGAGTCAAACTCACTGCATCCTCAACAGAACGATTGTTTCAATAGGCAAATTGATATGAGTCAAAACACTTCGGAATAAATGTTTTTAAAAACTGGAGTACTACTCGTTCAAGTGGTTTCATTAGATTAGACGTCATAGCCACAGGCCTATTGTCATTCATACATGTAACTGGAATCTGTTTTGGGATTGGTACGATTTGAGACTTGTTTAGGTTGCGTGGAATGACCCAATCTGCAAAGACCAGTTATAGAGAAAAGTTGCATTACCGGAAAGTTTATCCATCCACAGTCTTAGGAGCTTATTGGAGATGCCATCTGGACCTGTTGCTTTTCTCACATTTAGAGATTTTATGCGCATCTGGTGTCTGTCTCGTCAATAATTAAAGACTGCCTATCCGTAGTTGGGAACTCTGGAGGAGGTTCTATAGGGTGATAGTCGAAAGTAGCAAAGAACTCATTGAGTTCATCAGGAAGCTTCAGATCATTTGAAGCTGTAGGTTTGGGTCTGCTTTTGTAGGGAGCAATTTTCCAAACACAGCTCCCTACCTGTTTTGTGTCACTGTCTTGCAGCTCTGACTCCAACCTGATCTTATAGTCTTTTTTGCATCTTTGATGGCTCTATGGAGTTCATATTTAACTTTTTTTGTAGGCACTTTCATCCTGCTGCTGCCATGCATCTTGCTTACTTCTCAACTTTGCTTTAATCTTACCTCCGAACCATGGTTTGTCCTTGCCATAAATGTTAATTGTCTTCCTGGGAATACAGGATCTTTCACAAAAAGTTACATAACCAGTAATGGCCTCAGTGCTGCCATGAATATCATCAGGGTCATACAACAGGTCCCTATCAGTACAAGCAAAACAACATTGTAATTCAGCAATAGCCAGCTCACTCCAAGTAGGAACAGTTTTAATGATAGGCTTAGTTTGCTTCAAATTCTGTTAATATGATGGAACAAGATGGCTCCTGAATTTTCTGTGTACATTTACTGAACATGGAAACTTTGCTTTAATGATAATGACTTGAAAGTTAAGAACACTTTTACTTTCAGAGGACACAGAAACTTTGCTTTACATAAAAGAAACATTTAAAGGACTGATGATAATGATTTTACTTTCAGAGGAGCTACTGTCAGCATGTGTGTAATGCGTGAATGGTTGGCTATGTAGACCAGCTACTGAGTACCTGGATCTGCATCATTCATAGGCACATGTGTAATGCGAGAATGGGTAGCTGTGTAGACCAGCCACTGAGTACATGGAGGCAATATGGAAAACGCTGATGTGGAAACTCTTGCTGGTCATCACTACAAAGGTAAAGATTTTTACCTTGTTATAAAATGAAAGTGAAAAGTACACATTCCAGTAGATTAATTTTTGCCACTTAACTTACAGAAATCTTCATTACATAGTTTTGTTTGCTTTCAATTGATGGTTCCCGACACATCTATTAAAGCTTCATGTTAGAAAGGGATACTACCATGACCATAGGGCATTTTTGAGAGATGACTGAAGGAAAACTTGCAAACCTTTTTGTTATTTCGGGATTTGGCTTCTACTGACAACTACCTTGAAGATGAGATATGGAAGATGGTCATGCCTTGAAGAAAATCCACATACATGTATTTCAGTGTTCCTTCTTTTTTACTTGATTTTTTGCAATGGAAATGTTCATCATGTTCATCCCCCTATTTCAATGGGCCGGGTGGGGAATGGATTTGTGGGCAACTGGTAATCGCTTCAGGGAATTTTGCATGAATGTTGTTATATTGTTATATTGTGTTCATTGTCGTGACGTTGCTCTGTATTATTCAAAGGACTTGAAGTCAATAACTACTTTGGCTGTATATCGAAAGTACATGTAGGCTGCTATATCTTTTTTTTTTCTTCAAAAGTCAAAATTTGTGGCAGAAATCATATAATTATAATTACAATTAAAATTTTAGATATGTGGACAAGGATTCCGAAATTCAGAGAAGCAAGTGTACATGTATCACAAAGGATCAAACTTAAGAAATGATTAACACACAAAAATAACTTTGTAATTGTTGACTATGAACTTAGCAACAGCTTTTCATAAAATTTACAACAAAACACTTGAACATATATATATGCACAGGTTGAAAGTTGCATTTGTAAAATGTGTAACTTTTTGTCTCTTAATATTTAATTGTCATGGGCTGTAAAAAGTGGTTGGAAGATTATTTAGGTTCACGGCGCCGGTGCTTTTATTTGGTCCGTGACATGCAATCCATGACAAGAAGCTTATTGGAATTTGTTTGTTTGGACAGAAACTCACCCACGACTGCACCTTTCACAGTGTGCCATGGACTCCATGGGCGAGTCTCTTCCAGGGCAGCTCCTTGAAAGAACTGATCGTCAGTTACATGGGTATGGTAAGGATAATGCTTGAAGTCCAAGTGAATCATATCAAATAATGCTTGGATAGACCACAGTTGTACTGGGTTTGTGAGAGGTTTTGGGAACTAGGGATTTACTTTTACTGTATAGATTGGTTAATTCCACTTTTCACTTAAAATCGAGCACACGAAAAGTCACAAGTATTACCTGTGATTTATTCAGTAGTAAAGAGCCTGCATTTGGCACACTCATAGAGGCTTTGTTGAATATTTAAATCCAGTAACAATCAAAACCCAGTGCCCACATAATTATGCACGTCACAGAACACTAAAGACAAGTCCTTGGGCTCAGCAATGGTGTTCCATATTGTGCAGATTTTCTGCAGGGGAAGTGGTTGGATGTCAAAGCATGAATTAGAATACTGAAATTTTTATTATTATTGGAAACCAATCCCTTTTCCAGAATACTACATTATTTTTTTATCATGGGAGATGGGCTGGTTCCGGATGTATGCGCAGTTATCAAGGATGTTGTCAAGACACCACCTCTGCCTGTTACTCCTGGTATGAAGATCTGTTGTTTTTATTGTGAGTTTCATTGTTTATTTATTGAAAAATTTTTAGACTTTACATGTACGTGTTTCATTACATGTTTCATTGTTTATTTATTGAAACAATTTTAGACTTTACATGTACTTTTGAATTTGCCGTCAGTCTGTTTTTATGTCAGCCTTTTCAAAGTACATGTACTTTACATTGTGAATTTACAAAATATCAATGTGACTGAATGTAAATTCCTTTTAAAACTATTTCAGTACCAAATAAAATATTTTGTATTCAAAGACAATTTTTTTTGTTCACCCTAAAAATATTTCAATGTTCAAAATTTTGTGAGATTATGTAACCTGCTCATGTTCTTTTTGGCTCAACTCCATGTATCAAGTTTACTTGCTAACAACTAACGATCATGTACTATTCTAAAGGGCCAAGAAATCTTCTGACATTGAAAACTAGTTCTGCTGTAAGTTGAACGGAGTAGTGCCATTGATAGATATGCTTTACCCTTGTTTCTATAGGTTGTACTGGATACGCGCCATCCTTGATCTGAAGTGGGTTGGGCAAACATAGCACAGATATTGAACTAACTTGAGCAGAGAAAAAGGGGTAATGCTTGCTATGATGGATGCCATCAGAAGGTTGGACAAAACCCTCCACAGATTCTCTATCTTGATTGGCCAAGAGCCAGTCACATGGCTTTCACTTTATTGCTATCTGGCATTTTCCGTCCAAAAGAACTCTACCTGTTTCAACCGAGGTACTATACCCACAGTTACCAAAGAACTGTACTCATTGCCAGTGGCATTGTGTGCAAATGCATTCCGAGGTGCACACTGCTTATTACGTGCATTGCAAAGACCTTGCACAACAAGAGTTTGGTTCAACTATTTTGCGAAGAAGTAGTTTGGAAAAGTGTTGGTTGATTTTCAACTACTTTTTTTTCAAATAAATATCGTTTTTATTGGTGTTTTTATGAAATAAATCATTTATCTGTGGGAGAGGTGTTATAAACCAGTCTCTGTTGGTGATCCATGGAGTTTTCTAGTTTTCCTTGGCTTTGCTTCAGGAAAATCAAACATTCCATGGATCACCTGGAGAGGCTAGTTATACTGCACCATTCAAAGCTGTCAGTATATTTTTGTATGAAAGGAAAATAAAAGGACCTGATGCCATGAATCATAAGCCACAGTCTTTGAGTCATTAAGAAAATTGGAGCAAATCTGACATTTTTGTGTGTCAAAGGTTTATCAAAGGCAATCTACTGTCACTTATCAAAGATACCATGCAGTGTTTGGACTGAGAAAATCTTGTACGAAAAGGTTACGTCTTAGCGTGTGTCGGAATGAAATTCTGAGTGGTTATGGCTTTCGTTCTTGCCGTTGACACACTGCAGTAAACAGTCACAGAAGTGACCTTGTTTGATTACTTTCCTAGCATCTGACATTTGCTTCTTTCACTTGTGTTTTTCTAGGTTGATACAATTGTCAGGTTACCTGAAGCCTGCCCTGGGAATGCAACCCAGCAGCCTAATCTGTGTGATGGTGCTTCCGATGTGGAGGGTGCTGATATGGGGTGCTCGCCATGGCTTGAGTCTTGCAATTTTGTTCACATTCTACCTTCCTTCATCGCTTTTAAAAAACGACGAAAGGTCCTTTCTCACAAGCACTGAAAACACGGGTCCTATGCGGTGTAATTGCTTCAAACTGCATAAATGTTATGTCCCTTGAAAGTGCACCCTTGTCTCCAAATTGCACGGGTCCAGCATGTTTTCTGCACGGATTGAAACCTCCTTCCTAACTCCACCATCGGTGCATAACCCACGCAAGTATCACTGGGTAAAGCATGCCATTATCCTGAGGATATTGTGTATTGACATCTATCTTGCTCTTGCCTTTGTGCAGAATAGCACACAATATGCTGCCCATCAGTCATAGCCTTGCTGCCATCTGGTTCTGTACACACATTAGCATTGTGTTTCCATTTTTTGGGGGGGGGGTTGAAACCAGACTTATGAAGTTGGAGCCTTCCTTTCCCTTATAACAATTATCGTCTGGACCCGTGAATGGAAACAAAATGATGAATTATTGTGTGCAGTGAAATTTCTGACTTTCTTTCCCTTTTGAAAAAATTCTCTTGAGCCAAATTCAGAAAAAAGGAACAACACATTCACAGCAATTCCCGGGATCAAACTGGATACCTCACACTTAAAAATCTGATGTCTAACGGATGAATTGTTCTACTCCATTCACATGAGAAATTGTTTATGTTATAAAGTACCAGTTTGGAGCTGTATAAATCTTTGATGGCAACAAAGTTACCTTTAAGCGGCAGGGAAGATGTGCTGCCAGTATGGCTACTTGTGAGTCAGAGTCAAGGAATCTCTCACCAAATTGAGATCAACCTCTGGCAGTGGAATGTTTCATCATCATTGGTTTCTTGCACAAATGTTCATGCATAAAAAAGCAAGAGTATGGGTTGGAAAATTGCTGAAAATATTGCAGTATCAGTGAGAGTGGTGAAAATGTGGCAAAACCAGGAACGTTTACCAACGTGCTGCATATTGTAGCTATAAAAGCCTTCGATGAAATTGCAGGCATCCCTTGCATCAAACACCATGCACCAACCTTTGCAGGTGTGTGTTTCCTGTGCTTGTGCCGTAGAGCCCTTTATGGCTTCCACATTTTCCCAATGCTTATTTGTGCACGATATTTGAGTGTGGCTTATTCATGAAGGAAATAAGAAGCTGGTTCTTTGTCATAAATTTTTCTTAATTAGAAATTTGTGCGTTGGTCAGTTTTATTTATGATGTCTAAAATTATATTTTTAAGGTGTATCAAAAATGAAAAAATAGCAATACAAAATGGATTGGTAATTGATTGGTAATGGATTGGTACGCTGAACTTCTGAAGCTGAACATTTCAAGTATTATTGCATGGGAAAGCTTAGTTTATGAGTTCTCAATTGATCTCTATAATCACAGATAAATAAAAGCTATCAGCCCGTCATAACAAAAGGTAAACACCTGTTTCCAGTGTGGGGGGTTAAGTGTGTCACCATCAAAAGCACATAAAATCTTCCTTATGTGCTTAAGCGCAAGTAACTTGTACAACTGGGCCATGATGTCTTGAGACGTCTGTGCTGGTCACAGGACAGTGCCGCAGGTCATTGTCTTATCGCAGCCGGAAGAAGGCAGAGTGATTTTCCCTCAGTGATGCTGTGGAATGGCCTCCTTGGTCATCTGGTCTTATATCCAGTGATTATTTCCCTTTATTTATGTATAGGAACATTATGATGTTGTTGTGTTGTGATTCTGTATTCTAAATAAAAATCAAGGTCATGTGCAACAACCTAGCAGTGGTGTGACAAGCAGTCCAAGAAATGCACCACTGCTGTGAAATTTATTGTAAATAGGGAACATAGACGCGTTGAAGGTGTTGCTGAATGAAGAGGTGAATCATTATCCTTTTTTTCTGAATAAGTAGTCAATTCCAAAGAAAGCTTGTTTATTTTATTCACAAATCCAGTGCCAGAACGTGTAGAAAGCTCAGAGAACCATCAGCCCTATCAGAGAAAAGGATGGTTTTACGTATTAATCTGTAAAACAACATTTGCTTAATCATCCATAATGGCAGATATGCAAGTCAGGCATCAACAGGAAACTTCTAAACTAGCGGTATTCTTTCAGATGCAACCACACAGTGTTTGGCATCATACTTTTGATGTACTAATGCGTTGTAGTACTGAATTTCACTTATTTTTACATACAATCTGTCTAATGATTTTTTAAACTAACTGGTGATGGGTCTTTCCTTATCCTTTGTTTAGCTTTTATTTTAAGCAGCACACAGTTTAATTAGAAGTAACTGTAAGAATGTAACTAACTAAAGGTTGTGAAACCTTTATTTCGATTACACAGTATTATTTTGCACAAAAAAATGGTGAAGGGGGTTATTTACCAGCACCAAGTGCACGTTCTGTTAACATTTAGCTTCATGTATATTTTGTTCTTCGGAAAGTATGCACAAGGAGCTGGAAACATAAACTTGGGTTTGGGCAGATTTGGGGCACACCTTTTTTGAAAGGGGGACAGTTACATTTTTTTGTGGGGGAAAGGTGGGCCCATAAAATTTTAATCTTTTGTCACGCAATGTTTAATGGCCTTTCTAGAATATACTATTAGAAGGAAGGAAAATTAAACGGCCCCCAATGTTTTTCTCTGTATCAATAAAATGCCTCTTTTGCCTCCGCCCTCACCTTTGGTAGGTCAATAATAATGCTAAAATAGTTGTCTTATTTTAGTTGTCTTATTTATGTCTTGTTCTTTTTTATTTCATTGACCTGCCCTTGACCCACACCATCAACATATTTCGGGAAGAATATGTCAATAAAAGGTATTGTAACTGTAGTCTCTGTCAGGTGTGTGTGATGTTTGTTGATTTTTAATTTGATTTATTTGAATTTGCCTATTTCCTTTTTGTTTTGTTTTATTTTTTTAATTGTTATTCGCTCGTGTGTACAAAATAATCAGTTCTTTTACTTTTCCAAAACGTTCACGCAGTTTTTTGCTTTTTCTCTTGGCGTGTCTCAATCAGGATCTTGAAGAACTTAGTTTCGTAATATTAGCAAAGAGAGAGGTTTAATGTGTTCACTTTTTCGGTAGGATAATTCCACTGTAGGCAAAATGCCCTGTATATTTATTTAGATCACATATAAACGTTTATCTGCGACTGCTGGCTTCGCCAAGTGCTTCTTTTATTGGATGCCTTTAAAAAAATACCAAGGAGTTCGAGAAAGATCGTTTAAGAGTTTAATTTGACTAAAAGTTGGTACAGTGAGTCATCTGATTGCACATCAACATAATTCAAATTCCCTAGACTTAAGATACTGCGCTATACCTCGTGATTCGGGGCAAGCTTTTGCGTAGCGACCTCCGTCTCTGAAATGTAGAGTCCTTAAATTTGTGCCCTTCTTGTCCATTGAAAACAGTGTATTGGTGCAAGGGGTCTCTTATGTAACTAACAAAAGCTTGCCCCGAATCAAGAGTGTCTTTAGTGTGGAGAATTCAAATTGAATTAAAAGAACTAACAAAAGGCTTGTTTGATTTAAAGCCCCCACTTCGGCAATAAAAGAAAGCGCATACTTCACGCCGTTCAGTCTTTGATACGTTCTCTCAACGTTCCCCTAGACGAACTTAAGAATGAATGAATAGCATTTGTTACGCACGATTTTCTTTGACGCTGTTCCAATTATTTGTTGCGTCCCATCGCCGCATTTGGTCCAGTTGTGATTTGCAAAGGCATCATGCGATATACGAGTAGAATGTGTTTTGTAGGGCAGGCATTTATGCAAATTTTGAAATTCCTTTGCCTGCACGTGGTAACCGGACATGCGCATTTCTAAATCGACGTTTGCCTCGCCCCCGAAGCTTGCAACATTTCGGCATTTGCTGCTCTGACCTTGCGTCACGAAACATCTCCCGCGAGGGCATCCAAAACGTGCCACTTTCAACAGATTCAACGAGAGAGGTGTCATGACTGTAAGTATCAAATGTGAAAACGCATTTTGTAGCCTTTTAAGCCATCTTCCTCAACGTAGGCCCGGTCCGTTTACTTTCTTTTTTACTCCATTTGTCGAAGTTAAAGCAAAAATGCGACCGGGCGTTATCAAGTCGCAATTAATTTGTGGAACACGAACACGAGTAGTGCTGTAACTTTACTCGCTCAGCGCCTTAACACAAAATGAATTTGATTGTGGTCAATTCCCGTAACTGACGTAACCGAGCTTATTTTACGTATGCAAGCTGAGGCCCTATTGGCCGTTTTCTGGGACCTGAAGTGCATTGTATCGGATACTTAACAGAGTCCACTCTTACCAGCATGGGAAAATAAGTCAGAATTCTGAACAGACAAACAATATACTTCGTTTTGGAATTTAGTATCGAATGTAGTTGACAAAAAGGCTCTTGAAAAACGTGTCGAGGTTAAAATATGACTGGAAAATAAGATTTCGTCATGCAATGTTAGGTTACGCCCCGGATCTCCGGTTAACGAAACAGTGAAAATCTGATTGGAAGAAAAATCCCTAAAAAGAAACGGCATTTTTCGCACTTTTTGCTGTGAGACAAATTTATTGTTGCCTTTGAATGACTAGAATTCCGAGCAGATTCATTCGTTTTTGCAATCCAAGATCCGTTCTGTGAAACACCTTGTTAAATTCTTTTCTTCCGAAGAGTTCCACAGGCGGACGCCATTAATTATTCAGGGCAGTGACTCATAAACTGTAAGAAAGCAAACACGCGTCAGGAACAGTTAAATGGACTAGGGAAAATCTAAGTCTTTACTTAGAAAACACTCAGAATTTTTCAGACGAGTCTCGTGGGGTTTTGTGCACAGGCTGCCTCCGTACAAGAAAAGAAACCATCTTGTTAGGCTAATTAACCCATTTATTGATGAAGAGTAAACCCAATTTTGATCTTGAGCATTTCCCACGTGGCATAAACTGAAAAAGTTAGAAGACTGATCCACTAAGATAAAACTCTCACGCTTCAATGCAATTAGATTTACAGAAGGGAACGAATTTGCCTGCATTTCCAATAATAAAGTCATACAGTGTATTAAACACTTTGCTGTTTCACTAGCATCATTGACAATAATTTGTTGCTTCTTGTGTGAATTGCTTCTTATTTTCTTGAGATGTTATTTGGACATTTTCAAGACATCATTTTGTATAAAGTAAAGAATTCTCATTGTCTTTTCTGTGTGTCTTGTTTGCTTTTGCTGTAGAAACAGTCACCTCGTCTCCATGTTCCAGGCCACCACTGTAACAAGAGTGTAGACTGCAATCTCCTCCAGTGAAAAGGCTACTTAGTAGAGACTAATAGAGTAGTAGAAACTCATTGATCCCAAGTTGCAAGGTAAAACATAATTGTTAAAGTAGTGTCTTATCCCATATTTTGGAAATGTAGAAAAAATGGCTGAAATTGTTCCTAACCACGTTTTAAAGTTGCGAAAATAATTGCTGCTAATGTAATTTTAACCCCAATAAATGAGTAACTGACTAGAACTTCACAATTACTCTGGTATTTATTCAAAATTAAGTATTTTCAAATAAAACAAAACAGGTAGAAAAATGTTGATCCCTCTGCCCTAATTAAACTTGAAATTAAACCATAATGAACAGATTCTAATTGAATGGCATTACTTGGAGGACATGCAACATGCTATTAAAATTGTTCCTAAAATGGCTAAAATTGTTCTAACCCTTATGTCTTGAAAGAGTAAAATTAAAAGCATAATTGTTGCTAAAATTGTTCTAACCCACATGTTTAACAAAGTGAATTGTTTGCAACCTTGCATTTAAAAATTGCCATAAAATTGTTCTAACCTCTCATGCTTTGAAAGAGTGAAATTGCAAGAATAATTGATTCTAAAATGGTTCTAACCCCCATGTTGTAAAAGATGTGAATTGTTTGCAACTTCACATTTAAAATTGACGTAATCTCTCATGTCCTAAAGTGGTAGAAAAATGGCGGAAATTATTCTTTAACTGTATGTTTTAAAAAGTAAAATTACAAGTATAATTGCTGCTAAAATGTTTCTAACCCCCTGTTCTAAAATAATTTTATTGTTTGCAACCTCGAAATTAAAAATTGCTATTAAAACTGTTCTAACCTCTCATGCTTTGAAAGAGTAAAATTGCAAGAATAACTGATTCTAAAATGGTTCTAACCCCCATGTTGTAAAAAATGTGAATTGTTTGCAACCTCGCATTTAAAATTGACGTAATCTCTCATGTTCTAAAAGTGGTAGAAAAATGGCACAAAATTTTCTTAACTGTATGTTTTAAAAAAGTAAAATTACAAGTATAATTGCTGCTAAAATTGTTCTAACCCCCATATTCTATAAAAAGTGAATTGGTTGCAAGCTCCCAATTAAAAATTGCCATTAAAACTGTTCTAATGTCTTGCGGTTTGAAAGAATAAAATTACTAGAATAACTGATGCTAAAATTGCTCTAACCTCAATGTTAGAAACATAAACTGTTTGCAGCTGTGCAATTCAAATTTGCCATTAAAATTATTTTTAACCCCCCATGATCTAAAAGTGAGTTGTTTGCAAATTCGCATTCAAAATTTGCCATTAAAATTGTTCGTTACGGTACGTTTTAAAATGCTGCAGAAAAAATGGTAGAAATTGTTTCTGATTCCATGTAACGGGAGCAATTGCTCCTAAAACTAATGTTTTTAGAATAAAATTGCAAGAATAATTGCTTCTAAAATTGTTCTAGACCCCATGTTGTTAAAAATGTGAATAACTATGTTTTAAAAAAGTAAAAATTTGCTAAAACTGTTCTAACCCCAATTTTTAATTAAAAAAGTGAATTGTTTGCAACTTTGCATTTAAAAATTGACATTAAATTTGTTCTAACCCCAATGTTCTAGAAAAGTGACCTGTTTGCAACTTTTCTAACCTCTCGATTTAAAAGGTAGTAGATAAAATGGCGGAAATTGTTCTTTAACCCATGTTTTAAGAGTAAAACTGCAAGAATAATTGCTTCTAAAATTGTTCTAAGCCCCATGTTAAAAATGTAAATAACTATGTTTTAAAAAAGTAAAAATTACAAGTATATTTGCTAAAATTGTTCTAACCCCAATGTTTTAATTAAAACAGTGAATTGTGTGCAACTTCGCTTTTAAAAATTGACATTAAATTTGTTCTAACCCCCATGTTCTATAAAAAGTGACCTGTTTGCAACTTTTCATTTAAAATTGTTCTAACCCCAATGTTTAATTAAAAAAGTGAATTGTTTGCAACTACGCATTTAAAAATTGACATTAAATTTGTTCTAACCCCCATGTTCTAAAAAAGTGACCTGTTTGCAACTTTTCCAACCTTGCGATTTAAAAGGTAGTAGATAAAATGGCGGAAATTGTTCCTAACTCCATGTTTTAAGAGTAAAACTGCAAGAATAATTGCTTCTAAAATTTTTTTAAACCCCGTGTAAAAAGAATTGTTGGCAACCTTGCATTTAAAACTCCCATGTTCTAAAAAAAGTGAATTGCAACACAATGTTTAAAGTATACAAACTTTATTTTAAGTTGATGATAATTGGAAGAGGAATAATAAACGAGCAGATTTGATAATTTAATTTCTGTGGCATTTATTCACAAATTAATAGAAGCTAAACAATACATATTACAATTCTAGAAACTTTATTTAAGTTGACAATAGCAAGAAGAATAATAAATGAGCAGATCTGGTTATTTTGTGTGCATTTATTCACAACTTGGAAATAAAATTGTTCTAACCCCAATGTTTAATTAAAAAAGTGAATTGTTTGCAACTTCGCATTTAAAAATTGACATTAAATTTGTTCTAACCCCCATGTTCTAAAAAGTGACTTGTTTGCAACTTCTCATTTAAAAATTGTTCTAACCCCAATGTTTAATTAAAAAAGTGAATTGTTTGCAACTTCGCATTTAAAAATTGACATTAAATTTGTTCTAACCCCCATGTTCTAAAAAAAGTGACTTGTTTGCAACTTTTCATTTAAAACTGTTCTAACCCCAATGATTAAGTAAAAAAGTGAATTGTTTGCAACTACGCATTTAAAAATTGACATTAAATTTGTTCTAACCCCCCATGTTCTAAAAAAAGTGACTTGTTTGCAACTTCGCATTTAAAAATTGACATTAAATTTGTTCTAACCCCCATGTTCTAAAAAAGTGACCTGTTTGCAACTTTTCCAACCTTGCGATTTAAAAGGTAGTAGATAAAATGCCGGAAATTGTTCCTAACTCCATGTTTTAAGAGTAAAACTGCAAGAATAATTGCTTCTAAAATTTTTTTAAAGCCAATGTTTGATTAAAAAAGTGAATTGTTTGCAACTTCGCATTTAAAAATTGACATTAAATTTGTTCTAACCCCCATGTTCTAGAAAAAGTGACTTGTTTGCAACTTCTCATTTAAAAATTGTTCTAACCCCAATGTTTAAGTAAAAAAGTGAATTGTTTGCAACTACGCATTTAAAAATTGACATTAAATTTGTTCTCTAACGCCCATGTTCTAGAAAAAGTGACTTGTTTGCAAATTGTCATTTAAAATTGTTTTAACCCCAATGTTTACTCAAAAAAGTGAATTGTTTGCAACTTCGCATTTAAAAATTGACATTAAATTTGTTCTCTAACCCCCATGTTCTAAATAAAGTGACTTGCTTGCAACTTTTCATTTAAAAATTGTTCTAACCCCAATGTTTAATTAAAAAAGTGAATTGTTTGCAACTTCGCATTTAAAAATTGACATTAAATTTGTTCTCTAACCCCCATGTTCTAAATAAAGTGACTTGCTTGCAACTTTTCATTTAAAAATTGTTCTAACCCCAATGTTTAATTAAAAAAGTGAATTGTTTGCAACTTCGCATTTAAAAATTGACATTAAATTTGTTCTAACCCCCATGTTCTAAAAAAGTGACCTGTTTGCAACTTTTCCAACCTTGCGATTTAAAAGGTAGTAGATAAAATGGCGGAAATTGTTCCTAACTCCCTGTTTTAAGAGTAAAACTGCAAGAATAATTGCTTCTAAAATTTTTTTAAACCCCGTGTAAAAAGAATTGTTGGCAACCTTGCATTTAAAACTCCCATGTTCTAAAAAAAGTGAATTGCAACACAATGTTTAAAGTATACAAACTTTATTTTAAGTTGATAATAATTGGAAGAGGAATAATAAACGAGCAGATTTGATAATTTAATTTCTGTGGCATTTATTCACAAATTAATAGAAGCTAAACAATACATATTACAATTTGTTACAAGTCTAGAAACTTTATTTAAGTTGATAATTGCAGAGGAATAATAAATGAGGAGATGTGATTATTCTGTGTGGCATTTATTCACAAATTAATAGAAGCCAAAGAATACATATTACAATTCTAGAAACTTTATTTAAGTTGATAATTGCAAGAGGAATAATAAATGAGCAGATGTGATTATTCTGTGTGGCATTTATTCACAACTTGGAAATAAAAGGTAGGTTACCAAAGGACAAAGGACAAAGGACAAAGGACAAAGGACAAAGGACAAAGGACAAAGGACAAAGGACAAAGGACAAAGGACAAAGGACAAAGGACAAAGGACAAAGGACAAAGGACAAAAGGACAAAGGACAAAGGACAAAGGACAAAGGACAAAGGACAAAGGACAAAGGACAAAGGACAAAGGACAAAGGACAAAGGACAAAGGACAAAGGACAAAGGACAAAGGACAAAGGACAAAGGACAAAGGACAAAGGACAAAGGACAAAGGGACAAAGGACAAAGGACAAAGGACAAAGGACAAAGGACAAAGGACAAAGGACAAAGGACAAAGGACAAAGGACAAAGGACAAAGGACAAAGGACAAAGGACAAAGGACAAAGGACAAAGGACAAAGGACAAAGGACAAAGGACAAAGGACAAAGGACAAAGGACAAAGGACAAAGGACAAAGGACAAAGGACAAAGGACAAGGACAAAGGACAAAGGACAAAGGACAAAGGACAAAGGACAAAGGACAAAGGACAAAGGACAAAGGACAAAGGACAAGGACAAAGGACAAAGGACAAAGGACAAAGGACAAAGGACAAAGGACAAAGGACAAAGGACAAAGGACAAAGGACAAAGGACAAAGGACAAAGGACAAAGGACAAAGGACAAAGGACAAAGGACAAAGGACAAAGGACAATAGGACAAAGGACAAAGGACAAAGGACAAAGGACAAAGGACAAAGGACAAAGGACAAAGGACAAAGGACAAAGGACAAAGGACAAAGGACAAAGGACAAAGGACAAAGGACAAAGGACAAAGGACAGGACAAAGGACAGGACAAAGGACAGGACAAAGGACAGGACAAAGGACAGGACAAAGGACAGGACAAAGGACAGGACAAAGGACAGGACAAAGGACAGGACAAAGGACAGGACAAAGGACAGGACAAAGGACAAAGGAAAGGACAAAGGACAAAGGACAAAGGACAGGACAAAGGACAAAGGAAAGGACAAAGGACAAAGGACAAAGGACAGGACAAAGGACAAAGGGACAAAGGGACAAGGACAAATTTTTAGCGGAAGGGGGAGGCGGGAGGGAGTTTAAGGACAAATTTTTAAGCGGAAGGGGGAGGCGGGAGGGAGTTTAAGGACAAATTTTTAGCGGAAGGGGGAGGCGGGAGGGAGTTTAAGGACAAATTTTTAGCGGAAGGGGGAGGCGGGGAGGGAGTTTTTAAGGACAAATTTTTAAGCGGGAAGGGGAGGCGGGAGGGAGTTTTAAGGACAAATTTTTAGCGGAAGGGGAGGCGGGGAGGGAGTTTTAAGGACAAATTTTTAGCGGAAGGGGAGGCGGGGAGGAGTTTAAGGACAAATTTTTAGCGGAAGGGGGAGGCGGGAGGGAGTTTAAGGACAAATTTTTAGCGGAAGGGGAGGGGCGGGAGGGAGTTTAAGGACAAATTTTTAGCGGAAGGGGAGGCGGGAGGGAGTTTTAAGGACAAAATTTTTAGCGGAAGGGGAGGCGGGAGGGAGTTTTAAGGACAAATTTTTAGCGGAAGGGGAGGCGGGAGGGAGTTTAAGGACAAATTATTTAGCGGAAGGGGAGGCGGGAGGGAGTTTAAGGACAAATTTTTAGCGGAAGGGGAGGCGGGAGGGGAGGTTTAAGGACAAATTTTTAGCGGAAGGGGGAGGCGGGAGGGGAGTTTAAGGACAAATATTTTAGGCGGAGGAAGGGGAGGCGGGAGGGGAGTTTAAGGACAAATTTTTAGCGGAAGGGGAGGGCGGAGGGAGAGTTTAAGGACAAATTTTTAGCGGAAGGGGAGGCGGGAGGGAGTTTTAAGGACAACTTTTTAAGCGGAAGGGGAGGCGGGAGGGAGTTTTAAGGACAAAATTTTTAGCGGAAGGGGAGGCGGGAGGGAGTTTAAGGACAAATTTTTAGCGGGAAGGGGAGGCGGTGGGAGGGAGGTTTAAGGACAAATTTTAGCGGAAGGGGAGGCGGGAGGGAGTTTTAAGGACAAATTTATAGCGGAGGGGAGGCGGGAGGGAGTTTAAGGACAAATTTTTAGCGGAAGGGGAAGGCGGGAGGGGGAGTTTAAGGACAAATTTTTAGCGGTAAGGGGAGGCGGGGAGGGAGTTTAAGGACAAATTTTTTAGCGGAAGGGGAGGCGGGAGGGAGTTTAAGGACAAATTTTTTAGCGGAAGGGGAGGCGGGGAGGGAGTTTAAGGACAAATATTTAGCGGAAGGGGAGGCGGGAGGGAGTTTTAAGGACAAATTTTAGAAGCGGAAGGGGAGGCGGGAGGGAGTTTAAAGGACCAAATTTTTAGCGGAAGGGGAGGCGGGAGGGAGTTTTAAGGACAAATTTTTTAGCGGAAGGGGAGGCGGGGAGGGAGTTTAAGGACAAATTTTTAGCGGAAGGGGAGGCGGGGAGGGAGTTTAAGGACAAATATTTAGCGGAAGGGGAGGCGGGGGGAGGGAGTTTAAGGACAAATTTTTAGCGGAAGGGGAGGCGGGAGGGAGTTTAAGGACAAATTTTTAGCGGAAGGGGAGGCGGGAGGGAGTTTAAGGACAAATTTTTAGCGGAAGGGGAGGCGGGAGGGAGTTTAAGGACAAATTTTTAGCGGAAGGGGAGGCGGGGAGGGAGTTTAAAGGACAAATTTTTAGCGGAAGGGGAGGCGGGCGGGAGTTTAAGGACAAATTATTAGCGGAAGGGGAGGCGGGAGGGAGTTTAAGGACAAATTATTAGCGGAAGGGGAGGCGGGAGGGAGTTTAAGGACAAATTTTTAGCGGGAAGGGTGAGGCGGGAGGGGAGTATAAGGACAAATTATTACGCGGAAGGGGAGGCGGGAGGGGAGTTTAAGGACAAATTTTTAGCGGAAGGGGAGGCGGGGGAGGGAGGGTGTTTTAAGGACAAATTTTTAGCGGAAGGGGAGGCGGGAGGGAGTTTAAGGACAAATTTTTACGCGGCAAGGGGAGCGGGAGGCGGGGAGTTTAAGGACAAATATTTAGCGGAAGGGGAGGCGGGCGTGGAGTTTAAGGGACAAATTTTATAGCGGAAGGGGAGGCGGGAGGGAGTTTTAAGGACCAAATTTTTAGCGGAAGGCGGAGGCGGAGGCGGGAGGGAGTTTAAGGACAAATTTTAAGCGGAAGGGGGAGGCGGGGAGGGAGTTTAAGGACAAATTTTTAGCGGAAGGGGAGGCGGGAGGGAGTAGTTTAAGGGACAAAATTTTTAGCGGAAGGGGAGGCGGGAGGGGAGTTTAAGGACAAATTTTTAGCGGAAGATGACATAATGTTGTTTCACATTTACAAGCAAAGGGCAGAGGGCAAATTTTTAGCGGGAGGGGAGTTAGGAGCGAATTTAACGGCAAATTTTTAGTGGGAGGGGAGTTAGGAGCGAATTTAACGGCAAATTTTTAGCGGGAGGGGAGTTAGGAGCGAATTTAACGGCAAATTTTTAGCGGGAGGGGAGTTAGGAGCGAATTTAACGGCAAATTTTTAGCGGGAGGGGAATGGGGACTTTTTTCTCTAATTCAAGTACAATATAGACACAAAGCATTCGTTTTCTTTATACTGCTTAACTGATGTTCAATCTTCAGAGTTGAAAGAAACTTCACTCATCTTCATGCATCCGATGATCTTTTCAACCTGTAGTCAACAGAAAAAATACATATTAAATAAGAATATATTTGCAGAGTTGACAAACATTCTAGATTTCGAAGTATTTGACCACGCTCAGTTTATGGTATTTTCCATGTGGGTTTTTATAAATAGTGAATGTTAAAATGCATATATTCAGGGTTAGCCCTGTCGAAAATATCTACTATGGTATGAATGGACCACATCATTCCATAGTGCTGGGAAACAGTGCATTCTAAACCAGCAGTTTTACAGATAAACTCAGGAAACTATATCCTCATGTGCATTATGGTATATCAGCCATAAACACATTCCAAGCCTAACCTTCAGGATAGTCATCTCACTTCCGTCTGTCTCTCCTCCTGTCGATGTCCATCTAGGTGTCTTCCACGCTGTAATTAAAAAAAAACTGATGACGTTACACAACCTATCGCTGCCGTTTTTGAGTTAAAGTTTCAATGTTGGTTACAACGGTAAAACAGGGTTTATCCATTAAAAAATGCAACGTAAAACAAACACTAACAAAATGAATTCAATCTCAAATAACTAGGCTACAACTTCAGAGGATTGAGGTCCACATTTTTAACGTTTAGAGTGAGCATCCTGGAATTATGACAGGCAATTTGTTCCCAAAGTATCAGGGATAACAGATATACATCATATCCACAACATACCTCCATCAACATCAGCTTGTCTGCCTCTGCCGACTTCGGCATGTCTGCCGACCTCAGCAAATCTACCTCTGCCGACATCAGCATGACTTGTGCATTTGTGACTATCTCTGCCTGCAACAAAGGTAACATAAAGTTTTAGGAGGAGATTAGTGTTTCATTGGAATGTCTGCATAATCAACAGTTCTTTACAAATTACTTTAAGCATCAAAGTCCACTGCAAAGTTTCTGTGCAAAACGATACATGATTTGTTGGGTTCACCACTAAGTGACATACCATCCATAGAGTTTGTACACATGATACGTCAGTTTGTGGTGCGGAAACTATCCGGAATACGTCACTTCCTGCTGAGACCAACGTATACAGGAGGGAATGTGGTACCCAATATGGATTCCTTTTGTAGAACTTGTTTTTACTTTTTTAAAGTGGGTAAAGAGTGTTTGGAGAAATATGATGCAAAAGAAAGAGAAAGTCAAAAAAGGTCCAATAAACTAAATCTGACGGCCATGTGAAATTCGTGGCTTTAAGCTTGTATGCCAATTAGCAAGGTCAATTATAAATGATTCATCTGATGGAAATATTCAATAAAACTGAAAATGCAAATAAAGTTGCCCATTCATCTCTTGGTTTTCAGCTGCTGTTTTTGCAGTTGTGTTTCAAAACAGAATGGAAACCCACATCCACATACATCCCCGATCCATCCCACATTCAAAGGCTCACACCAAGAGGAAGTCATTTTTCAATTTTATGTTCACTATTAAATCATACTATACAAAATTCAAAGAAGCTACGGATTGTAACTTCTTCATTTTACCAGAAAACCACTTGATGGTATTATTTACAATATTTCTATTGCAATGCCCTCCAATACAGGCCGTAGAGAGCAATCAAGTTTGTGTTTGACACATCACAAATGTTCACAGACTTCACAAACATCGTGTATGAAATAACAATTATTTTCCCAAATGCAGAGCTTCTTCTGAAATTAAACAAGAAATCTCGCTCACCTTAAATGTGAAATCTGCAGGGCGTCTAAAACTGCTGTTTGATGACATGACAGAGATGATCAACTGCACTGTTCTGGAAGCCAATGATGTTTGTCCCTCAATAGCTAGCAAACTATGAGAAGCCACACAATACCTGCATTTGAAACTGGGTGAGTCAAATCAAGGGTGTAACAAAAATGTCAAAGTATTCTTTTATTCAAGCATACTAAACTTAGCCTGTCAGGGTGAGACTTTAATAAAAGACTGAGAGATTATGTAGACAGAATATGTAAAATGCAAAACAGAAAAAAAGTAATGCATGTCAATCAAAAAACATGCAGTTGTCTTCTGCACTTTCAATGGACAGCTCAGAAAAGGACAGAAAATTTTAAAAATTTAAAGCTTTTCTAGATTTTTTAGTTCACTGGTTTTTCCAAAGTTGATACCAAAAAGCCTATTTCAATATAAAATCCATACAACTTCATACAAAAATTTTAAAAAGGCAAATAGATTTCAACTGAATTCAGAAAAGGATGGGTTCTTGAATATGAAATGGCTACCCACAAGGTTCTTGGGAAATTATTATTATTTATTTCTGATAATGATATCAAGGATTCCTCAAAAGTACCCTTGGCACTGTAGCTCGCAAGCCTGAAGAAACGTGCTGTGAGGACGCAATGAGAAGCAGTTACAGTTTTAGAAGTGGGAAGAAAACCCCAGAGGAATATTCTGGGTAGAACCCATGGAATCAGGTAGGGACTGAAAACTCAATCCACATGTGGACCGAGCCGAAAATAAAGTATTCTTTTGGATTTCAGGTTCAAATAGCAATTTCAAGCGTAGTTTATAACTTTTATGACAACGCTTTGGGCAATGCATAATGTGGAAAGCTTTGATTTAGTAAATACACTACTCACATTCACGAGATGCAACACTGGCACAGAAAGGACCACTGCAGAAAAGTAGCACTAGGAACTGGTATCAATGGCATCAAGAGACAGGTAACACACATAGGATGGTTGGGCATCTACACCGGGGCTGCATCAAGTCCTCATGGAGAAACAACATAACAGCACCATCCATGGAGCGGTGATGTTGGTAGGAAAATGTCCACAAATGGCTAGAGCATCAGCGACGAGACACAATACTGTACAAACATACTATTTAACATGCACAAAGTAAACCTACATTTTTGCAAAGGACACAATTTTTAGTGGACGGGGGTTAGGAGAGACTTTAAGAGCAACATTTTTAGTTGACGGGGGGGTTAGGAGCGACTTTAAGGGCAACATTTTTAGTGGATGGGGGTTAGGAGCGACTTTAAGGGCAACATTTTTAGTGGACGGGGGGTTAGGAGAGACTTTAAGAGCAACATTTTTAGTTGACGGGGGGGTTAGGAGCGACTTTAAGGGCAACATTTTTAGTGGATGGGGGTTAGGAGCGACTTTAAGGGCAACATTTTTAGTGGACGGGGGGTTAGGAGCGACTTTAACGGCAAATAAGTTCTCTTTTTTTTCTTTACTCACTCGGTAAAAACGTGGGGTGCTACATAAAGAAAACTGTATATACAGTACATGTAGAATCTTAACAGTTTAAGCTCAATTTAAAGTGGTGATGCTGATGTCCATTCTTCGGAGGGGAAAGAAGCTGAACGCCTCCCAACACATCTCGTATTTTTCCCAACCTGTGGTCAACAGAAGAAAATACGTATAAAATCACAATATATTTCAGGAGTTAACAAGCCTTCTGGGTTTCAAAGTAATTGGCATACAGTGCATCCTTTAGAAGTTCATAAATTGTAAAGGAGATCCAACAAGCTTCTATTGAACTTTCATTGGCTTTACATTGAAGAGAATCTACCTCCCCACTGACGAGTGAATCCAGAAAGCTGGAATAAACAATACTGATACATTTGGCAAACTGTTGGAATGAAGACAGTACGTAAACTGCATTGATTTTGTAATATTAGCCATGCTCAGTTCATAGTATTTTCTACCTGGTTTTTTATAAATAGTGACTGTTAGAATACATGTATTCACGGATAGCCCTGTCAAAAATATCTGCTATGGACTACATTCCAGAGCGCTGAGGGAAGCACAGTGCATTCTAAACAAGCAGTTTTGCGAGTTTGTAAGTTGAAGAAGAAGGAAGTTATGCATCAAGACAATGCATCATAAGACAGTGATGCACGATAAATTAAATTTGAAATAACTAGGCTGCAACTAGGGGACTGACATCAATGTTTTTAACATTCGGAGTGAGCATCTTCAGTCATGGCAGGCATTTGTCCCAAAAATATCTGAGATGGCAGATCATTATAAAACATTGTACCAACATCATACCTCAACCAACATCAGGCTGTCTACCTCTGCCGACTTTAGCACGTCTACCTCAGGTGATGTCAGCACGTCATTTGTGACTATCCATGCCTGCAGCAAAGGTAAAATAAGTTTCAGTAGGAGATTAGTGTTTCACTAGGATATCTGCATAAACATCATTGTAATTGATATTACATCACAGATATTTACAAATTCCCTGCAAACTTTGTGCACAAAAAGATGCATAATTAAGGATGGAATAAGATACATAATGTTGATTCTTTTCATAAAAATAACTGCTTCTCAAAGAGAGATGCATGATTAGTATGGTCTCCAAGTCTTAAAGTAAAAACTTCAATTATGCCCAAATCATATACAACTTGTTTTTACTTTTTCACAGTGGTTAAAGAAGGTTTTAGAGAAAAATGAGAATGGGAAACAACTATCTCTGTAAAGCAAGTCAAAGTATGGTCCAATAAACTTAATCTGAAGGCGATGTGAGATTCACATCTACCGATATAAGCTTGTATGCCAATTGGCAGGAGATCAATTTGTCCATGATTCAATTTGCCCATTTTTTCTTGGTTTTCAGCTGCTGTTTTGCTGTTTGTCAAATAAAGTCTTCGGGCGATGCAGAATCAAAACCATTATCCATCCCACATTCAAGGACTCGGAACAGGAGGAAGTAAAATTTGGGAGTTTATTATTTACATGTACATGTACTGCGCATATGGTAGAACCCTAAGAAGCCGCGGGTTGCAACTTCTTAATGTTACCAGATGACCACTTGATGACCTTGAGGAAAAAAAAACAAGATCATCGGCTTTCAACAACACCGTAAGTGCCATAACTCGTGAAAATCAGTGATATAACATTTTTACAATATTTCTTTGGCAAGGCCCTTGCACTGCAGACCATGAAGAGCTACATGAACCAAGTTTGTGTACTACACATCGTACGTCTTCACAGACTTCACGGACATCATGTATAGATATGAAATAAAACTTCATACTTTTAGGACAAAATTTATTAAATTGGTTTCCCTTATGCGCAAAGTCATTAGCTGCAAGCTTTTCTGTTACATTCTTGTCCTTGTGTCAGAAATAAGCTGTGGAAAGCAAGCTTTCCAAACCTGTTGGAAATATACCAAACAAAAGCATCATTTGACAAGGTTTTTAAAAAGAAAATACTTGACCCAAATGCTAAACTTCTTCTGCAATTACAACAAGAAATCTTGCTCACTTTGAATATGAAATAAATATGACCTCTTAAACTGCCGTTTGACTGTAGAATTGATTAGCTTTATCTGTAATCTTCTAGAGTTCTTATTCTCTTTAATTTTTCCTCTTCTCATGTTGTATTTCAAACTGAGGTAATTGTTACCTGACATACAGAGTAAGTGTCTTGTCTGTCTAACCTTTGCATTTTGTGTGTGGTACAGTGTATTTAATAACAGTAAAAGCTGTGCTTTTTAGCGGGTACCTCCACAGCTTTTCCCCTGTATTTATATAGTGTTTGAAATTGAGATTATATGTATGCAAAACTGTGGAAATAAACAAACGATGAAATCTGGTAGATCTATGTCTTCTGTTCAGACAGTGCATGTTTCATGTTACGCTGAGTTCCTTCATTTTGATGACCTTGGCAAAGTAACTTCTAGGATCTGGTGGTAAAAGTTGTTACCTTGATCTGATTCCTACTATGTTGTTTGCTGAATGTAGGATGTTGTATTACTGTTATTACTAATATGATCAATACCTCCTTACCCACAGGTTACTTCCCCACATTATGGAAGTCTGCCGTAGTGTTTCCGTTCCTGATGCGGTGCTTGTGCTTGTAGACTTCCAAAGATTTATTCTGTCTGTAACTTCAAAGCCTTTGGCCTCCACCTCCATAGCCTCTTGGAACTTGCTATTAAATCAATTTAGAAGGGAAGACATTTGAGCCATAACCTTACCCCTCAGAGAAGAGAGAAATGGCACTGAGAGCATTGGTCCCACAAAACTTGGTAGAAAGCATAGCAACTTGCACAAACGGATCCATGGAGAAATCAAGACATTCATTCAAGCAGTGAAATGCCACCTCCGTTGTCCCGGCAGATACTGGAGAGTCTGCTTCACATGAACATACTGGAAGGTCAGCAGATAGCTGCAGAAAACATGACACCCACATCCCTGACTGAGCTGCTGTGTCAACTTTACCGAGAAAAATCTTCCATTTAATTACTCTGACAAAAGGGGATTTCTGCGGCCAACGACCGGTAAATTGGTTTTTCAGTCCTTACCCGATACCTGATTTCTCTGGGGTTTTCCTCCCACCTTTAAAACTGCTTCTCTTGTCTCATCTCTAAAGGTTTCTTCCGGCTTGCGAGCTACAGCTCTTAGCCCACTTTTAAGGAATCTCTGACCGTATCAGTCAAAAATCATAAAAATCAGACCAATGTACCTCAAATGGCCTAGTGTCTCTTGCAGTGACTTGGTTCTGATTGCCATAACAGCGATCAATCGGAAAGATCCTTGTCTTGGGCATCAGCTGCACTGCATGTTTCTTAAAGGATCAGCAACCCATTTTTTTCCAAAGCCAGCTCATCTGCTGATGGTATGCTGAACACTCTGCTCATGTCCAACAGTGCATTCAACCTTTGGTCAGAGGCAGAAAGAGATTGCAACATAGGAGACTCATCCTTGGACGAAACAGCTGCGGGGTGTTGGAGCATATCCACTTCCCTGAAATTTCAGTGTTCAGCAGTCAACAGGCGGTTCACAGCTGAATGGGGACATGATTGGCTGTCCAAATTCAAACCCAAATCATCAGAAGGATAAACTGATACAGGTTTGCCCGAGTCGGAAGGCAACTTACACGTATCTGGTGTGGAGCCAACAGTAGTGGGCTCACTGGCCAGAGTGCTCCTGTCAGTTTGGGAACCAAGGACACTTTTGTAATAGAAAACTGCTGAAAGTCTAGTTATAGTCATTTCATCCTGCCAAATCCGCAGGCAATTTCACAAAACTTTATGTAATGCCATAATGTCACTTATGTTGCATTTTATTGCCCACATTGCACAACAGTATAAGACCGATTTGGAGAAACTTACGCTCTGTGTAAGTCCCCAACTTGCACTCCAAATTTTGGCACAACTTCTGCAATCATTTTAGGTGGTATAAGTTTTGCCGAACAAAATGAAAATAAATTATCTGACTAACTCATTGTGTTCAGTTAAAGCTCATGACTGTTGAACTTTGCAAAGCTTATACAAGAAACGTACAATGTTATTTTAGAAGATAATGAAAACCTTATTTGGCTGTGAGAGAACTTCAACATTTTATGTCAGGTGCCAATGGAGAAAAGCCAACAAAAGGAGATAATTGGTGCTGTTTGTTTGCAACAACACAAACATTCATCAAACAGCCATCGTAAAAGCTGTGATTCTCTACATCCAAGAAAGTTAACATACATTAAAAATATTATAAAGCTATAATGTAAGCAACTTTTTGTAAAATCAAAAGTAAGTATATTGCACAGCTACGGAACAACTTTGTGACACATGGCTTACAGGTGCACATGGTTGAAAGTTACGCTAAATTTCATGAAATCCGCTGCAGCAGTACCCATTATAAGCAGATGAAATGCAAAAATACTTTGCAATATGCAACCAATCATCTAGTTTATTTGACAAATCACTTTGGGAATTTCTAAGATGTCACCGGCTAAATTTCTAATGAACAAGAGAGATTGGCTCCAAAAGGTACATGTACATGTATGCTTGAATCATTTGTTGCACACGGAATGAAATCAAGCCCATTCATTTCCCAAAAGCAAATGCACACGTAACTGAAAACACTGCATTTTAGGACAAGAAATGGGACTGATGACATGAAGTCAACTTCACATTAAAAGGAATGACCCATTTTTCAGAAGTGAATGGAAATGTGAAATTGACAGGAAAAACCTACATTACCCACGGTTTCATGTGGACGTCGGCTACATGTACAAGCATAATCAGCCTTTCTGGCTTACGGAGGAAAGAACATCATTTTTAGTTGGCAACAGCAGGCTGAGTCATTCTATAAATTAGGGGTCCAATTTCTGTTGGTGTCCCTGTCACTTCGGACATATATTTTGTAAGTTCAGAACGCATTTTCTGATTTCTAAGAGAAATGAATTAATGCAAATTACCTGCCAAAAATAGAGACATAGTCTGAAACCAATTTCAATGATATTTCCGTGTCAAATTACACAGATGTAACAGGGACACGAAAATGTGACACTTTTTGACCCTGAATTTATAGAAGGCCTCTGCTTCAAATAAACCTGTTCACAACAGCAAATGAACAAGGTGTTCAAAATCATGGCCGGTTCAATTTCAAAGAATTGATCAAAACACAATTTCTTTTTCTCTGGTTATTTTCCATATTATTGATGCACATAATGAAGCAGTGAAAGAACTGCCAGTGAAAGTGCTCTCACTGGACTTATCACTGAACCTGTGATATGACAATCGCTAACGATCTTTAGGTAACTACTCCTATGGAATAGCACAAATTAGTGAATGCGACATCCTCTGTTTTGGAGTTGGACTGGGTCACGTGGCCAGCATGGAAGACTGTTTCC
The DNA here is from genome assembly GCF_054643075.1 of Acanthaster planci. NCBI lineage: Eukaryota > Metazoa > Echinodermata > Asteroidea > Valvatida > Acanthasteridae > Acanthaster > Acanthaster planci. Next base: position 30,520,462 of record NC_141778.1, on the reverse strand, counting down.
CAGCCAAACATACTCGCGGATGCCTCTGAACAACCACCTCAGGGCTGGAAGTGACCAAGGGGCCAACCTCCCTGGATAAAAGGGTCACAAGTGGTCTCAAGGAGCTCACTTGTATCACCCACGTCATCCCAGGACAGACTTAGATTCCGCAGTTCAGTCACTGTTGGACTAATGAATTTCAAGCTGATTCTACAGCACAGAAATTAGTAACTATATAAACATGTATGATGTCCAAAAGTGTTCACAAACATCTTATTGCCGATGGACTTCACAAAATTTGATGTATTCTTCAAATAATCCATTTTCATTATTCCTTTTTTAAGTTAATTAAAAAAAAACCTGGAATGGTCGAGACTGTTTTGTACTTTTGTACAACCAAAGAGCTAACATAAAACTGAGCCACTGGAACATCATTTTTATGAACAACCAGGCAGGAAATTGAACAAAAAGTTTCCTCAGCCTCACAATGGCTTTGCTTCATTTGATGCCAACCTGCTAGAATTTTACTCCATTGACAACACTCCACTAATAAAACATAACATTTGTACCCACAATGAACCTCTTGGGCAAGGACAATGTGATTAAGCAACCTGAAAAGAAAGAGACTCACCGATTCAACATGGACACATCGGGACCAGTTCATCCTCTTGACATCAGGATGATTGCTTGAGACATGAGTACAGGCTTGCTGTTGACTTGTGAACAGCCACCTGGGGAGAAAATACCACCAAAGACAGGGTTAGAGTTCAAATAAACAATAAGTGACATATCTTCAAGGAACAGAGGATATGCGTACAGATCCGACGACAAAACAAAACAAAACTGAAGTTTATCGAAGGACAGTTGGGCTCAATATTACCCTGAAGGAACCTTTGTGTTACACCCTAAGGCTGCTTAGCTTTGAGAGCTGGCATTTCAATGACTGAATCTCGGTAGCGCATTCAAACCTCTCTCATACTACAACTATCAATATACGCACTGCAGACGCACTCCAATTTGCCCTATTTACATTTACTTTTTAGCGTGGTTGAGCTCAACGAAGCTATTCATTCTGCCAAATGTACGTCTCCTTGTAAGGATGGCATAACAAATGACATTATTAAATATATTCCTTAAAAAAGTCGTGCGATTTTGTTACAGATCTTTAACTTGATTTGGCATACATCGCGATGCCTGTCTACTTGGAAAGAAGCAATTCTTGTCCCCATATTGAAACCTGGGCAAAAATCTTCTGACCCAAAATCATATCGTCCAATTGCTCTCACATCTACGTAAAGGATAATGCCTGAGGTATGTGACATGGGCAAGAATGTTGCATTCATTATTCGAACAGCATTATCCGACTTAAACTCCATCTGTGGCTCCCTTATTGCCCTAGCACTCCAATATTTGGCACGAGTGGTGCGTTTTTGTTATCAAAAGGAAATTTTGAGCAGCATGTTACGTAATATGACAAAGCGGCCTACAAGCTGGGTTCAGAATGAATTATTTCCCAATAAAACAGACCATTTCTTCAGCAACAAAGAAAGCTTTGTGATGTTGGGCCTACAAGAAGTTGGAAAGCTCTTTTCAGCTTGATTTCATTCGAGACAATTGCATGGAGCAGTTTGAGTGACTCCGAAATGGAGTTTTTTCTAATTCAATCGACCTCTCTGTCGTCCGGTAGCCATGGGACACAGGGTGATTTACTAAGTATATTAAATTCCACCGACACTCCCCTCGGCCCATAGGAAGAGCCTAACTTTCATGACACAACTGTCGTACAGAGGAAATGCGGAAGACCCGAAGATATAAAAGAGGCCTCCCCAAAACCTTGAGAGACGCACCAAGCTGATCTATCAAAATTTTCCTATCAGCCAATTGTGTCCGATATTTCAGATGACGAACTTCTTTGGTCGTTGAAGAACAAGATGCTGCGGGTATTTCGGGTTGTGTTGGTTAGGCAGCGTAAGAAGACGATGCCTTCAAATGATTCAACAAGCCAAATTATGATGAAGAAATGTCAAATATGACATGAAAAAGGTAAGAATATTTACAGCATGTTTATGAACGTTGAAATGTCAATTTGTAAAACATTAGTCTGACCATCATGGTTCATTTCGTGATTGAAGACCATAGCATGAAATCTTGCAGGGTTGGAAGATAGGAAAAATGGGAAAAAGGTGACAAAAATAATTTTGTCTATTTTTTAAACAAAAAAGTCAGGAAAAATATCCCTTTTTCCATTTTTTGCGTTATTTGGAGTCAGCAGTTCTTATTCCGCATTCGCGTCATCCAAATTATACAAATATTGAGCTCAGTTAAATTAAGGTTACCAAAAATTGCAATTTATTTAAAAACAAGCGCCAATCAATTAGTACGAATTGACATGCTTGGATAAGAGTTGACCTTGGTATAAACTGATTGATTAGTAGAATTTAGAGTCCGGTTGGTTTTAAAGTTTTACATTTCAGTCAAAAGAAAGAATGACAAGTTAATGCTGATTTGTTGCGACACAACTTGTAACCCATGCACATGTATTCCTTCTTTTTTGTATATACGTGTAGGTTGGCAGACGGCACTTTGAAAAAGATCAAGTGGACATTGGATCTGTTTCGCCAGTGGCAGGCTCAGCAAAACCAGACAGCAATCAACAATCCTTCGCTGAACATCAGTCAAATCAATGTGAGACCCGAGGACATGAGTAAAGATGAGTTGAACTACTCCCTATCTCGCTTTCTGTGTGAAGTGAACAAGCAAAACTGTGAGGACTATCCCGGGCAGACCTTGCATGAACTAGAGATATGCATTCAACTGCATTTCGACAGGCTGAACAGGGCTCACAAATTCCTTCAGGACCCAGATTTCATCCAGATAATGAATACCTTGGATGGGCTGATGAAGGATAAAGCATCAGTGGGACTGGGATCCAAGCCCAAACAAGCAGAGATTATAACGATGGAGGAGGAAGCGAAGATGTGGTCTTCAGGAGTTCTCGGAAGTGGCAACCCAACTCTCATTTACCTCCTTGGGCTTAACTTTGCTCTAAGTTGGGGGGGGGCAAGAACATACATGCTTACACTTATCACTGACAAAGACAGTGAAAGGAGCCTGCAGTACACAGAAGATGTATGTAAAGCCAACCAGGGAGGACTCAAACACAGGAAAATTAAGCCTAAAATTGTTGATGTCTTCGAGAACAAAATGAAACCTTGTCATCGGGTCATAAAACTACTGGTATATGTGAAATATCTGCAACACTGCCCTGAAAAGAGATCAATGAATGCATTTTACCTTAGTCCACTTGCCAAACCACGTTGTCAGGTTTGGTACACAGGACAGCAACTGGGTCGTCAAAAACTGTCTACGGTTGTTGTCTGCAACAACCGTAGACAGGTTCAGTATCGTTGCGTACAAGTGCTGCAACATGTACATGTATGTTTGAAAATGAGGTGGACGAACAACTCATTTGCGAAGTTAAGGGACATACATGTAGATCCAACACGGTGAGAAGCTACAAGAGGACGAGTGATGCCTTGAAACGCAAAGCCAACTTTGCTGTTCAAGGATTACCATTGCATGGCGATGTAACTCAATCATCTCAAAGTACGCTAGACAGCACACTGACAGAGGAGAGTAATTCCAAAAGAAATGTCTCACTTACTTTCAATTTCAGCTTCTGATTACGCGTTTTTGTGCAGTGTATGGCATGTATTTCATATGCTGCTTGAATTTTGTTAAAGTTTCAGAAGGCAATATTTTAATTGACATTACCCGCGTGTTTACATATTCAGTAAGGAATGTACGTTTACTCGAGATGTTCAGATTATTATGGTGATTTAGTGATTGATTAATCTGATTGATTATTTAATCTGTTATGAATTCTGTTAATTTGTTGTCAAAGCACTCCATTATTTTGCACTGATGTCTCTTTAGAGACAACCGCACTTTCCTCTTTCAGGTGTCTTGTCTCCAACGTGCCATTCAAGCAAAATATTGGAGCGCATAGGAAAAAAAGGGGGAGTCATGAGTGGAGTTTAACATTTGTAAATTAATGGACCGTATGGTTAACAATAGACTCACCTGGTATCTTGAAAAACACAAATTACTCAACAATTAACAATGTGGCTTTTGGAAAGGAAGGAGCACTAAAGATTTAATCTCAAATTTTGCATCAACAAAGTTTCGCTATTAAGGAAAGTACTCTTGCTGTCTTTCTTGATCTAGAAAAAGCTTATGACACCTTTTGGCCTATGGGAATAATTACGAAACTGCATACACTGGAAATTTACGGTAAAATCACTCAATGTAATTTTACGCCAGACTGGGGAGCTGATAGTAGTACTCCACTTCACCTGTATGAAATGCTCATTAAGCCTGTTCTTGAATATGGAAACGAGGCTTTCAACTCAGCTACTCCTGAATATAAAAATAAACTGAACAGTATTCAATACAAAGCACTTGAATATGTACTGGGGCACTTACATGTATGGAACATCTCTCACCAAATTACAAAATAGAATGTGGAGAGCCCCCTCTACACTTACGACGTACATGTAAATGCCTCAGTAATTCATGTGCAGGCCATTTCTACACCAAAGGCTGATTCAAGTTCTATTCGGGAACTCAAAAACAAGCTGGACGTAAAAGAATTAACAAAACCAGGAAACGTGACACAATTCGAATATTGTGGAAAAATCGAAATTGCTCTAGATAACATATAAATAGCTGTTATTTCCAGAGGCGACACGGAGCAAGCCATCGAAGTGATTCAAGAGGCTGAACAACTGGTGGCGGAACGCAAGCAGAAAATCAAGATTGCAGATTCTAGCAAGGCGGGCTGGTCCACCGCTGGTCCAAGAAATTAATAACATTTCGGCAGACAAACAGAAGATTGTCAAATCAGCCGAGGAGGAAGCCCTCAAGGACATTGAGGCCCGGAAACGGGGAAAGAAGTGAGCCTACAATCATGACCCCGGCTATCCTCAGAATCCTGCCGATTGTCGTCATTTTTGAGGTACCTGTGTTTCCCCTTGTTTGCCCCTTGATACTTTTCTAATTCAGCCTACATGCCCGCGCGCAAGCCAGCCCTCATGGTGTACATTCTGAACAATTCTGTAATTCTAAAATGTATATACATGTATTCTGTCGCTTCTCCTTATTTAGTGACATTCTGTAAAGTAAAACAGTTTTTCATGCGTGTGAGCGAAGCAAAGTAGCATGAAAATATTGTTGTGTTTGGCAATTAGGCACGCTGGTATTACGTAAGACGGTGCCCTGCATTTCTTTCACATACCACAGCCCTTTCACTAAGTGTATACATGCCATTCACTTTGATAGCGAAAGCACTTCAGGCCCTAGCACCCACGCTGTGTGTCCACCGCCAATGCCATAGAAGTGCCTATGGTCACCAGCCCCCCTCCCCCAACCACAAGAAAGGGTTCCAATACATTACGTAGATTTATGGCCTATAATTTATTTCCATGAAGATGAGATACATGTACTTTGTTTTATCTAACAGACTTGTCAGCTTTTAGTGACTGCTTCCCCTGTGAAATGCAGGGACATTGGTCAGAAGCCTGTCCATTCACTGTCATCAATGACATAATGTGGTGGTTCAAGCAAGGTACCTGATCTGTCCCTTCCTTCAGCTTCCCAGTAAGCCGTGCCCTAATTTCCCAGGTAGCAATCCCACCCAGGCCTCTGCTACCTCGAAGCCGTCGCCAGCACAACCGCCCAGTTGTCCAGAGGCCCCACCGATACAATCGCTCCCTGGCCAGGAACATTCTTCTGCATGCCATTTTATTGACCAGTTCGCTGATGTCATCCAGGTACATGTATATTGCAAAGGCACATGCCCGATTGGGTTAATGATGACATTTGGGGAATGGAAGATTAAAATCCAACATTGATTTTTGGCACAAGATTGGTGCTCATGACATGATCTTTCCCATTATTAACAATGGTTATTTTCTACTGTTCAACGAACGCCCTTCATCCATGTTTTTGCGTAACAATGCTTCTGCATTGTCAAATAACAAATTTGTTTCCAAAACGGTGCTTGAGTTACTAGCTTCAGGTAGAACTGTAGAATAATCATCTCCTTCTTACATAACCAGTCCTTTATCAATATCTTGTCAGAACGAAAGCAAGAAGAGATTAATTTTGGATTTGAGCACCTGAAATAAATTCATTCAAACAGAAAATTTCAAAATAGACGATTGGAAAATAAGTTTACAGTACCTTTCCCCTAATGCGCTACTGTTTCCATTCGATCTAAAATCTGGGTACCATCATATCCAAATTGCTCCCTCCCCAGAAATATTTAGGGTTTTCCTGGGACATAGATGGTAAACCGAGATATTTTGAATATATGGTTCTGGCATTTGGCTTGTCCTCGGCTCCTTTTATTTTTACCAAAATGCTGAAACCTTTGGTATCACACTTGAATTCTAATTGCAGTATATCGGGACAATGGTTTTGCAGTTGTCCCTCGAGAGCAAAAGTCCAAAGACTAACACCTCGAATTTGCCAAGATAGTTTCTGATCATGTCAGGTCTGATCTACTAAAGGCAGGTTTTATTTACAACGTATCCAAAAGTAAGTGGACATCCCAATCTTTACTCTTGTGGTTAGGCATGATATGGGACTCTGCTCTGGGAACTCTAAAAGTAGTCGACAAACATGTTAATAAACTTAGAATTCCATGTCTTTGTTAAATACATGTAATTCTCTTGCATGTCCAGTCGAAGATTTAAATGCACTCGGTAGTTGGGTAGATAATTTCTTTGTCGCCCGTTGTGGGAAATATAACGAGACTAATAACTAGATATTCCCAAGCAGTTATAGCTAATTAAAAGAGGAAGACATTGTTATCACCTTGGACAGAATGTGTCGGATTGAACTACAGTTTTGGCAAGGAAACCTTAATGAACAGTTTGTTTTTGCATCCCATAAGGTCAAAACAGTAATGTTTTCTGATGCAAGTTCAATCGCTTCTGCAGCCATCAGGTTGCCCATAAAAACTTGTCTATTTTTGAGAAAGCCCAAAGTTTGACTTGGAGGGAATTGGATACCATGCGGTATGTGCGCAAGGTTTTTTTTCTCTCTACTTATCAACGCCAGGGTTAAGTTTTTCATGGATAGCCAGACTGCTGCCAGAATCATGGAAGTCGACAGCATGAAATCAGATCTCCAGCATCTTGCTTTTGAAATCTTCCATCTTTGCCTCAATCAGCAAATTATGCATAAGTTCAATAGGTTCCATGCGCTTTAAACGATCAGGCTGATTACGTCAGCAAGTTACTAAATACCGATGATTGGTCTTTGTCCGAAGACTTTTTTAATGTCATCAATAATTCATGGAGTCCACTAATGGTTGACTGCTTTGCTTCTTTTTTTCAATGCCAAATTGCCACGCTTTTTTTTTCCAGATTTTGGAACCCTGGTGCCCAAGCCATTGATGCCTTCACTTAAGATTGGTCATGGGAAAATGTCCTCTTGGTCCTTCCAGTAGTCCTAATCTCACAAGCTCTTAATCACCTTTGCTTATGTCAAGGGCGCAGGCTTTTAGTTTTCCCATTGTGGCCAGCTAGCCCCTTTTGGCCCTTATTGTGGACAAAATTTCATCCTTATATTAAGGGATTATTGACGAAGTCAGGAAATATGGCCCTTGTACAGGGAAGAAATTAGAATTTGCTACTAGGGTCACCCAGATTTGAGGGTGTCATGGCTGCAGTTAAATTGTCGATCACACCTGATTAATTTGTGTTCTATTTTCCCAACGGATTATCCTCAGTCAACCTTGTTGGACAGGGTTTCCAGCATCCCTTAAGGACTACAAGAGCCAGTTGTTGTTGGAAGCTATTTTGGGCAAATCGAAGGGAACCGTTACTTCTTATTTTTATAGATGTAGAAAATTTTTGCACAGGTTGAATTCACAGGGTGGTCACAATTCCGAATTCGGGACAAAATTGTAGCAACATACATGAATCTATCCCAACTCAAGGCCAGCCACAATTCGGAGAGTGTCATCATCGCGACAGCGGCGGCCATTAAGTGGTTGCACTCGCTAATGAATTCAATGAAGAACCCCGTAGATTCACTGCTAGTCCAAAATATCCTCTCCAGTGCCAAAAGGCTCTTGCACAAACCTCCGGTGCAAAAACAACCGGTTACCCTACATCAGTTTAAGAAAGATCATTGACATCTAATTCAAAGAGGACAGTACACTCATGCCATTGCTTAGTGTTTGCTACACTGTATGTGACCTTGAAATATGCCTGGTTGTTCAGACAACCAAATGTCTGACTTGAAAGCCAATCACATCTCAGAATTGCCTAATATGCCAGGACTCAAAATTTTTATTCCAAAGTCAAAAGCTGACGTCTTTAGAGAAAGAGACCAAAGCTTTTTGTATGATACCAAAGACGTGTATTCACCAATAACATACTGAAAATTTTCATGAGGAAATCTAAAGTTGCCATTGGCATATTCACTCCACTGAAATGCACACAGAATAGACCTTTGAGTTGCACAAGATGTCGAGAATAAGAATTAGTGAAGTTAAACAATACAGCCTACACAGCTTCAGGTCAGGTGGTGCTTCACACCTCACCAATAATGGGATATCTGAAGAATGGATAATGCAGCACAGTCCATGGAAAATGACATTGGCCAAAAATAGGTATGTCAAACAAGACTTGGACCAGCGACTGGCGGTCACCAAGGCAGTTATGTCATAGACTTTCCTCTATAGCAGTTGTGTAAATTCTTGGAGTTGTATGACAGTCACTTATGTTTTTATTTTTTGAAATTCATATTTCATACGGTGCGGAAGTTGGTGTGGGGTGGATACGCCCTCTGGGCAGGAATGTAGTCATTCTGTTCAACAGGCGATTACGGCTATAAACTTCATGTACACGTACATGTATAAAGTGCCTTGTATCATGCAGGCAGATGCCGTGTACATTTTTGTTTTCTTTATTTGAATACATTATCCCAGATGGGAGCGTTCGCCAAGGCAGCGATATTGATAATATTTGAGTAACGATATAATTTTTTTTTTTCTATAAAGGTACAGTTGTTGGACACACTGCGTGCCCGTGCAGGCCAGCCCCCATGATGTATGTTCAATAAATTCTGAAATGAATATGTTCTGTCATTTCTCCTTATTTAGTGATGTTCTGCAAAGTGAAACAGTTTTTCATGCGTATGAGCGAAGTGAAGTAGTATAAAATGTGGTTTCTACGTACCCCAACTTAGTTATTCTAAGGGTGTTAGATTAAATAACGATGCCTCGACTTTCACAGCTGAACTCTTTGCTATTTTACTGGCAGTGGAGTTGATAGAAGCTATTCAGCCAATCCACAAATTAATCAGTATTCGAAATCAAGCCAGTCATGTCACATTTGAGTGGATCCCTGGTCACTGGGATTTAGGGAAATGAGAGTGTGGATCCACACATGTACCATATTTTCAGGAATTATCTTAGCCTAGCCGTACAAATAAAACCATTTGTGATATTCATCACAAATTAATTAGTACTCAAAACCAAGCTAATCATGTCACATTTGAGTGGATCCCTGGTCACTGGGATTAAGGGAAATGAGAGAGTGGATCAAATTGTTAAAAAAAGCTGGCCACAAAAGAGAACACTGGTGTCAAATTGCCTTTAACTGACACCAAAGTGAAACATAACCTTGTCAATCATCATAAATACAAGTGGCAACGAGAGTGGAATGATACTAAGAATTCAGAACTTAAAACTATCCAACCTATTAGTTGGGACTAAACCAACTTCTCGACTTCTGGGAGCCTGGCTACGACGTGGTGTCACAGAAAAAGCATCATGTCTCATCTACACAAAACGTTTGAAGAAAAGAAACGAGAGGTTAAAGCTGATATTTCTCACACAGACTGGGCGGCTCTAACAACAGACTGCTGGATTTCAACAAGTCGAGAGGGCTTTATGACAGTGACAGTATGCTTTTTGTTTGAGGATTAGTCCAGCATGTCCGCTGTTCTGGACACCTCTCTGGTCACAGCACCAGCAAACTTGACTGAGGGAAGAGGACCTGATGCGGAAGCCCAAGCTGAACAAGATTCCATGACTGCCACTCAGCCCCGGCGCCACGCTGCTGTTGCACTTGCAGCCCAACTTGGCCAAATCATTGTGGACTGGGAGTTAAATGGGAAATTATTGGTGGTTGAGCACGACAATGCAGCAAATGTTAAGGACCTTTGAAAAAGAAATGACACACTTGACATTGGCTACGCTGTGCATAAGTTGCAACTATGTATCAATAAGGGATTTACTGCCTCGTGAAACATCTCCGCTGTAATTGCGGGAGTGAGCCGACTTGTTGGACATTTCAAATGAAGGAACCTTGCAAAAGAGGCGCTAGAATTGAGGCAACAATCTATGGAGGTTCCAAAACATTGTCAGTCAGTCAATCTCTGGTTAACAAATTGGTGAAACGTTTGTTCCAAAACATTGTCAGTCAGTCAATCCAAACTAAATGGAACTCAACATACAAGTGGTAGTGCCCGGGAACAACACTGGCTGCTCTGCTCAGTGTTGAGCACCCCTGAGATAACCAAATTAACAGGTGCCTCTACACTGGAGCTGACCAGCACACAGTGCAGGGCTCTGGTTAACAAATTGGTGAAACGTTTGAAACCACTTCAGGTAAGAAAAAAAAAATGAAACAAAATAAAAAATAAATCGGTACGGTAATTCCTCCGACTGGGGACCAACCAAAGATAGCTGCAACCACACCCAGGACTTTTTGCCTAACCGACAAGCAAACAATCAGCGATATTTGTCGCGTTTGGAGATCCTTGAACTTAGACCAAGCTTTGATGATAAATCATGCCAACTACCCAGTAAAGTGTGGCATGTTTTGAAAACCTTGGACATTTGCAGAGTCAAGAAAGGATGGTCTAAACGAGGTATCGGGGGAAAAAGCACAACAGTAGAGCAATCAATGTCGTTATTTCACTGTTTACCATGCACAAACTCTCTAGTCCACGACAGTACATCGAGTCCCGATCGGATTTGCACCTGAACTTAAGTAATCTTATTATCATCAGAACTACTAAACCTGCTCTGCGGAATGGAAGGTGCAGACTTCCATCTTTTGCCTTGCTGAATGCTAGATCTTTGGTTCAGTGGACTGACAAATTGTCAGTGATCCTTAGTAACAACAAACTAGACATCGCCGCAATCTCCGAACATGGTTTCCAGCAACCATTGACTCTAGCCACTTCAGTATCCCTGGGTACATTTATAGCAAACCAAGGAATCACAAAAGAGGAGGTGGTGTAGCTCTATACTTACGAGACAATATTCAAATAAGATATTTATACCAAGTCAAAGCCCCAGATGAACTTGAAGTACTATGGATGCAGGCTCAACCGTCGTGCCTTCCACGATCAGTTTCTGGCCTATTGGCGGCCATCCTCTACTACCAACCAGCGTCATCATATGAAGAACTTTTAACTGAACATTTAGTTTCGACCCTGGACATGCTTCAGACCAAATACCCGTCATCTGGAATAGTCATTCTGGGTGACTTCAATAAACTTGGGACTGATCATCTGTCCTCTGGAAGGCCTTGACCAAATCGTCAACACACCTATGAGAGGTCAAGCCATCCTGGATAAAACTTTAACAAACCTGAAGAGGACTGAGTGACCCTAACACAGTCTTGTGGTTACCTTTGAAGTCATCTCATGAACCAAACTCCCTTCAACGCCGGATCATACAACCGATTAGAGACTCCAACAGGCATGAGTTTGGCCAGTGGATTACAAAACAAGGCTGGAATGTCGTCAAGTCAGCATCAACAACTGGTGGCAAAGTGGAATGTTTTCATCAATCTTTGCAAAATGCTGAGGACGAGTACTTTCCTACTAAGACTATAAAAGTTCACAACAGTGACAAACCTTGGATAACCCCTGAGATTAAATCTCTTATTGTGAAACGTCAGGAAGCATTTAATAAGGGTAAAATAAGTCTGTGGAAGTTACTCCGTAACAAAATCACAGGCTTTTAAAAGTAACAACGTCTGCTTTTTATAGTGTAAGCGTAGCTAAGCTTAGTAATAGCAATCCAAGGCAGTGGAACCAACAAATTAAAAAAATAGCCGGTTTTAAGTGTAAACAAAGTTTCAATCTACCTGGTACTTCATCCTCAGAAATTGCTAATGAGATTAACAGAAGGTTTACTTCAGTAGCAGATGACATTCCCCGTTTAGACCTGAGTAACCTACTTGCGTACTTACCTTCTGAATGGCCGGTTCCAGTTCTAACACCACAACAGGTTTTCAGTAAGTTGAAAAAGGTCAAATTGGGTAAATCTGGAGGACCTGACTGTTTTCCACCACGCCTAATAAAGGAATTTGCCTATGAGCTGTGCTTTCCTTTCGCTGATATTTTTCATTGCTCTCTTTGGGAAGGAATAGTACCTGAAATTTGGAAAAAGGCTTTTGTTGGTCCTGTTCCAAAGACCTTCCCTCCAAGCATAGATAGTCTTCGTCCCATCTCGCTTACTTGTATATTTTCCAAGATCTTTGAAGACTTCATTGTGGAATGGATTCTTAGTGGCATAAAACTTTTCATTGATAAGTACCAGTTTGGATCATTGAAGGGCTCATCTACAACTCATTGTTTGGTTAGACTTTTGGAAGATATTCACAGTGTTCTTGATAAGCCACTGAATTCAGCCGTGTTAATTGCCACTGATTTCAATAAGGCGTTTGACAGAGTTGATCACAACATTGTCATTAATAAGTTTATTCAGTTAGGGGTGAGAGCTCCCTTAATTCCATGGCTGAGCAGTTTCTTATCAGACCGTTTGCAGGCAGTTCGTTATAATGGTGATTTGTCAACATGGGAGTCCTTGCATGCTGGAATTCCACAAGGAACAAAACTTGGGTCTATATCATTTTTAGTCATGATCAACGATTTTGTTCCCAACCATCCGGTCGTAAAACACTATAAACATGTTGATGACCTGACATTAAGTCAGACATTCTCAGAGCCCAACGAATCCTAAAACATGCAAAATGAGCTCAATCATCTCCAACACTGGTCCTATTTAAACATAATGACACTAAACCCTACAAAATGTCAGTATATGAACATTTGTCGTAATCCACGGGGTCTACGCCCTTTCAACATTTCTGATCTCCAAATTCAACAAACCGACTGTATGAAATTATTGGGCATTTATTTATATACAGAGTAATCTGAAGTGGGACTCCCAAATGAGTAACATGTGTAGTAACTTTAACTGAAGGCTTTACTTTTTGCGACAACTTAAACGAAGTTATGTTTCTGTTAAAGACTTTCTAACAGTGTACATCATGTAAGTGAGGCCCACAATTGAATACGCTTGCCCTGTATGGTACTCTGGACTTACTAAGTGTCAGATTGCTATTCTTGAGAGATTACAAAAGAAAGCTCTCCGTATCATTTTAGGTGGCGATCTTAGTGCAACAAAATCTTTCGATGCAATATGTCAACAGTACGGACTACCAACTATCGCTGGTAGACTGGAGCAACTTTTTCTCAATTTTGGAAAAACCCTTTCAGAGTCCAAAACTTATAGGCATTGGCTTCCTCAAAACCATAATAATAAGTTACAAAATTCAAATAAAATTAGTCCTCTTAAACATCGGACTAATCGGTATAAGAGTAGTTGTATTCCAGCCCTGGTTGAAAGGCTCAACAAATCCAGATTTCAACTTATTTCATATTCCTTTTAGTAATTTGACCAATTATGTTTCTTTTTTGGGGGGAGGGTTTCCCATGTATTAAGTCCTGTTCTTCAGATGTAGTCTTAAATAAGATCTGTGTAGTTTTTGTCTTTGTAATGTACTCGTTTTCAAATTTTGAAAATGTCTCGTGAAATTGCATGTACTTTTAATTATCATAGCACATGTACCTGTCTTTTTAATCGAATGAACTTGATAGTACATGTACGTTCAGGCCCTTTTTGGCCTAGTTGTGTGCTCGTGGACTGACTGTAGACTGTGGACTGACTGTAGCGGGAGTGGGCTGCTAAGGCTCTGCCAGCCACTCAGCTATGTTTGCTAGACCAGCATAGGGCTACTGCCTCGAACCACACAACACTCTGTTGCCCCTAACATGTATCCAAGCGCACAACGATTCGTGGTCAGTGTCGCACAACGAGTGGTCAGGCCAAGAAGCAAGACAGCAAGAGTTTGGAAATCCTTGCCTTTTATAGAGAATTTGGGCTTCTCGTATCATGAAGATGAGGATTACCCTGCTGCTGTCTATAAGCAGAGTGTGTGCAAATACAGCATACGTAATACGAAATGACGCAACGCTGGTGCAGGTCACGCGCAAGCAGGCTGGCTGCGGTCTATGACAGAAGTGTCTCCCGCCCACGCGGCAGGAGGGAAGAGCAAGAACAGAGCGGCGACACGCAGGGCAGGTCAATCATTCTATGCATACTCATGTATGGTCGCAAAGGTCAAATGCGATGCGCAACTCTGGCAATCATGCAGCAAGACAACGCGAGAGATAAGGCTCAACTGCATTCAATAGCTTTATATACAACAATGCTATAGTGATGAAGAAAACTCTTAGGCATAAGTGCAACATAGAATGAATAACAGTAATTCAGAGATATGCAACAGTATGATCGTCAAACAATGTTTCAGGCACAAGAAACTAATTTGAAAATAATGGTCATGGGTCACGTTATTCCCAATAAAGTTAAAAGTGATTTATTTCTGGCTCATTGTTTGAGCGTTCCATTATACGAGACCAACCGTGCAGAAAATTCTATGTATTTCCAAACCGAAGTGTAACACTGATCTGACCAGTAACCACAATTGACATTCTTACAACAACAAAGACACCATCTTCCGCTCCCCTGTCAATTTGCCTGAAAAGAGGTGCCATCTGGTTTCAAAACCATCCAGTAAAAACGTACGGTCATTGCTTGTTAGTTGAGTGAGAGTGAATCAATTTTACTTGCCTTTTCTTCGTAGGTTCAGTGGTGATACGGTTGACGTGCCATTACTGACTTTAGCGTTAAACCCATGATATAAAACCTGAAATTTGTAAGGACAGTACAGCGTAATGCCACAACAAATGCAGTACGAGAGATGTTACTAGAACTCGATGTGATGTCCCCTGCAGAGCAGCAGTGGGAGGACATAGAGCCAGAGTCAGCAGAGGCGTCAGCAATGAATTTTCTGCTGAGTGCTGGTGTGCCGTCAGAGTCAATCATTGCAGCGGAATGTGGGAGGAGTTCAGAACCAGAACACTCCCAAGAAGAGGATTATGCACATTTTCTTCGACTGAAACAAGCTGGAGTCAGCACAGATCCCTGCATATGGTGGTTCATGAATTCAGAGTGCTTTCCCTCCCTGTCTAAATGAAACGTAGCTTGAAAATAACCCTGCGTACCAGCTACATGTACGTCTGTCCCTTCCAAGAGGGTATTTTCAACAGCAGGGAACGTAGTATCTGCAAAGAGGAGTTGCTTGAAGGCAGACAGCATCAATATATTAGAACTCAAAGTTAAAGCACAAGTAGTATACGCCTAGCAGACTCGCCAAATGCCTCAGTGCTGACCTGTTCCTGTTTCCCCCTCACACCCTAGATACTGCAGTTATCCATCTCTGTTACAGGTGCACGTTAAACAGTACATAATACATGCAGTAATGCCTTGTTAATTGTTGTGACCTACTCCCAACCCTGGAGCTACACGTAGTTTATTTTACATTTAGTCTGCAATTTTGCATTCAGGTCGAAGCATCTACAAATAGGAATAGGCATCTATTAATGTGATTCTTAATCTGTATCAAGCATTCAAACCTCCAAAAATTGATATCTTCTTTGGCAGGCAAAAGGTTCCGTCTAGGTTTTTATTTCAATCCCTTTATTTTTGAATAGGTTACGTACGGAGCAGAAGAAATAAAGCGTACGTTTCTGGCAACGATTTGAATTTGTGCACCATGAAGTATTTGGAGGGGGCTTACATGTATAACAGTGTCCCCTCCTCATTGGTTTTACCCCTCTAAACTCTACCATCGCATGAAATAGCTTGATCGAGCACACCAAAATCAATTCTGAAAAAAAATAAAAAGAATTCCCTATCAGTGATATTTTTGTCACACAGAATGTATACAGTCCAAACTTTAAACAGATTTATTGCATACTGGTACACATGTTCAGAGTCTCGTCTCTAAGGTCTTTTCTTTCCGTGTCTACCTGAAATACTAAATACCTCCTCTTACAGCTTTCTCGCCAAATCAGGGTTACAAGTTCTATGCCAACAGCTGGAATTCTGGGCTGTGTCTTTGTCAGTGTGAGAATTAAAAATAAGGATTTCATCTTGCCACGTTAGGACTGTACAAAATTTTGCTTAAGCAGATAAGTCTGTGCTGGTGTTGAGAGTTTACATTAAAAACATGAATTCTGTGTCTGTTTTCAATGATACCAGACACGCCTAGAAATAGCTTTAGCCCTGCCAACTTAAACGCAATGGCAGTGTTTAGCCAATAGAAAACAGTTGCTGCTTGCCATATAGTTTCGTGTAGCCAATCATAATTTGATAAACCCATGACGTAGCACTGGTCCGGTCCGCACGTGACACGATCAGCGCACACTATTTGTGTACATGAATTCTGAGTACATGTTTGTAACGGTGTAACATCCGGGACATTTTCTTGTGTCCTTTGGCTGGTAGCTGGTGTGTTGGAGATTTACAGATCGTCTTCCTCTTGTCTTGTTAGTTTAAAGGTTCCTGGTCAAAAATTGTTTAGTGTTTCATATACTGACAGAAAAACTTTGGAAATTGAAGGTAATAATTTTGTTTAATCAAACATGCATGGTCAGGTGGGATTGCATGCAATGCCATTTGTTACGTGATCTTTATTTGTTATGTGATCTTTTAATCTAAGGGTACCCAGGTACCCGGTATTGACATGAAACGGTAAAATGGGTTATCGCAAACTACTCCACACTTCTTGCTACACTGGAGATGTCACAATCTGCCACTTCTGAAACTACCATGAAAGCAAACAGTCTCCTTGAGAGAGTCCAAAAAGGGATAACACTTCTAGGATTGATGGCTGCAGTGTACACTTCTGGGATTGATGGCTGCAGTGTACATGTCTAGGATTGATGGCTGCAGTCAAACCTCTTGCACTGATGGAACAACTCAACAGTTTGCTTCGAGCTGAGTCAATGAACGTCTCGGGTCAATGTTAGAACACATTAAGATGCATACCCATATTACCCAACCACTTATGTTTTTTTTACACACATTTTGTGACTCTCTCCTCTTCTATTTGTTTCTTTCTATCTCAAATGTAGAACTGCTGTTTGCTGTCACAACCACCATGAAGCAGTTACACACATGGTGATGTGAAGATGCATTCCACGAAATCTTCAGCGAAACAGTAAGCAAGTCTTAAAGGAATATGCTATGGAAGAACCAAGCCTCCCATGTTGGCAACAGCCACCATTACGGTACAGTGGCTCTTCAGAACAATACCAGGCACTTGATGCTGAAGAGCATTACCAAGCACAGCACTACCAGTTTCTTGACAAACTGGAAGTAAATCTTTTACATGTACACGTACATGTATACAGATTTGACTGTGAGAGTATCCGGAGCTGGAAAAGATGATCGTGCCAAGAAAGGTGAATTGTTCACTTGACGAACACTACCCAAAGCAGAATACGTCAACAAAGAAAGTACAACTGGATATGTTCCAGCACACCACTTCAGCCTCCACATTGAATGATGCAAAAGCAGCATACTAGGAAATGTCTACAGAGGTACAGGCTTTGTTTCCACAAGTCGTCACTCTGCTGAAAGTGCTACTTGTTAGTCTGGTTACAACCTGTGCCTGTGAGCACAGTTTCTCAGCACTCAACTCAGATGCTTGAAGACAGGGCTCTGGGACACCATGACCCTGGCCCGTCTTAACTACGGTATGTAGCCGTGTGTTTTACACGTGTACATATCATAAAATGCTGGGAGATGGTAACATTGATGAACTGATGAAAGAGTTTGTAAGCCATTCAGAGCCTGGGAGAAATGTGTTTGGCTCTTTCGTTTAGTCCCGACGTCCTATGATGACAACGTGCAGTGTTTGCCAAATAATATGCAAGCAATGCTACATGTATTTGTACATGCACATGCACTTCTCAGGCCTAGTGCCCAGGTCCACTGGGCTTTGTATTATACCAAGCATAACTATTTCAACCCAATTAACCAGAATAGCTAGTCTTAACCAACTCATTACCAGAATGTTTACGGGAAACGGTATTTCCATTTTGGTTAACCTAAGTAAAAAGGATATTTGATGGTTGTATTAAGGTTGCATGCAATTTTATTTTGAGCACAGAACAATAAATGGTGATCAGGATTACATGTATGTGTCTCGTCTTTGCTTTTATTTTGTGTTAACTTTACAAATTTAAGCTTTCATTATCGCTCGCTTGACTTATCAACACGTATAGCGACCACCGTTGAACAGCGCCCACTGTGTCCATGGTTTTCAGACCACCCCTTGCAGTCATCCCCCATCCCTTCCTAATCCCCAACACTGCTGTTGACAATACTGTTCACCTACATCAGACTGTTCCTGATCTCGACGCATCCCTAATGACAACCCAATTGCTCAAGGAGCAAGACCAGCAAACTGCATCCACACCAAGACCTTGAAGACAGTGTCCATCATCGTGATGTCCAGTTTTGTCTTCAGAACGCTGCTCATTCTGTGTTTCTTTGCAACTCTACGACCAGATCAGTACAAATCGGCATACTGCATCCTGCGCATTTTTGTTCATGTTCACTACAAACACACACACACAAAACGCTGAGCCTGCATACATGTAAAAACTGCACTATATTACAGAGAAAAATAAAATTAGGAGTCACTGGCTCCTAGAAAACAATTTACGCTCAAGGTCGATTTTTGTACATGTACATACATGTACATGTACTGTCTTTTCAGAATGCACAAGTTACATGTACAAAATTGCAAAAACCAAGCTTTACTGATTGAACCTATCAAACATGTCCAACTTTTATCATATCTATAGCGTGCATCAAGTCACATGTCAGGCTTCACTTTGCTTCAGACATGTGCACAAACTTATTTTAAGTCTCAACATTACTCCGTCATTTATCCGCGGGACAGACAGGCTGTGGATTTCGTGCTTGTGGAATTCATTAATAATGGCCAACAATTACTTAAAAGATACAGCTGAAAGAAAAGACAAAGCATTATTGTTCTTTTACACTTGAGTATTTTGTACCTGGGACCAGACCGGACCACGGGAACCTTGAAACCTTTTGGTTTCATATCACATTTGGAACTGAACCAAGTTTATTGCACTGGATGCAGATTGTATACATGTAGGTGCATATATTGCACATATAATGAATACGCAGGTGAAACATCTCCCCATACACATTCTATGTGACCACAAACCAGTCCAATCGGGTACTTACATGTACGTAGTACCTGTGTGCATGTACATGTACCAGCATAAAAGCTATGCTGCAGTTTAACATGGGCTCATGCTGTGTACATGTACATACATGTACAAGGTAATAAGACAGAGAACAAAACGCATGATCATAGAGACATATCGCACTGGGCACATACATGTAAGACTGGGCAGCAATTGTTCGTGAAATCTGGCTCTTCTAAAGAGTGGAGAGAGGCTGAATTACTGAGTCAACTTTTAGATGCATGGGTCATCTCCCTGTGGCCAAGTCTCCATCTGCCTTCAGTCTGAACAAGTTCCCTTGAGAATGTCAAACCTCCTGAGATCTCACTATGGAATAAATTATACAGTAGAATGAGCCATGACGCAAAAAGACCCAGCACTTAGTGTGTCTTTTAAGGGGTCATCTATTTTTTGTCATCATTTTCACGAGCATACAAACCAAACGCTGGGGAAAGGGGGTATAATTGGTTGTGTACACTTTAGAAACACATTAAAAATGACGATTATTATAGACCGGCCATAGTTTATGCTTCCTACTGCTATACATGTACATGTACATGTATGCGCGCAGTCTGGTTCATAGTTTCAACTCCTGTTTCGCAGAGCGTACATGTGCAGGCTGTTTCACATCGTTACAGATCAAGTGTGATGGATGGTACAAGTGTACTGTACACTGTACATACAGGTAATCCTTATGTAAAGAAACTGGCCCACACTCGTGCGTGCGTCCAACGTCTATTGGACGATCATATGCAGCAAGGTATGAGACGGAGAGAACCCCCCCTGCTTTGTGTTGGTCATTGTCTCGCAGGAATCTGGGGGAATTCCTTTCAGACATCTTGTGGGGGATGTGTTAAGTAACAATAGTCTGGAATGTGTACAGGGATTGGACATCCTGGGGGGGTACCCCTGGGTCTCATTTCTTGCTGGGTATATGGACGATATCTACATGTATTTCGAGTGTTTCTTACTAGTAACAAGTTGAATTCTCAGCATACCAAGTGACTTGCTCTGATGTCATGGACGTTAATTTTCCTCCTGCTACTATTCTCTGGTCATCTACTGCACATTAACAGCCTTACATTGGGAGTTAGAATGGGCCCCCAGGCACCACAGAGAAATCAGCATTTTATTTTGTACTCTCTTAGACAGGGAGAGGGGAGCCAGGGAAAAGAGTACGCTCTGTATGCTTGTGAAAATGATGACAAAAATGGATGACCCCTTAGTCGAGGCCCACTATTGCGCCCATTGCGATTTGCACTTTGTAAGTACATATAACTTACATGTACATGTACATGATTAAAGTGGAAGTTTGAGCCTATAAACAGATATTCATGAATACCTCCGACAGTTTCCCCATTCAACAACGGCCAACATGACTGAAAAATGAAATAAAAAATTCTACAAACAGAATCGTTGGAAATCTATCATATATTGACATAAATATGTACTCGGCCGGTCTTAAACTAACATTTAACCATAACATCATGACTATTACAAAACTGCTGTTTACTGGTTTAACAACGAACTGCAAGGTCCCACGTTTTGGAAAAAGAAATAGCGAGCATTCCTTGGTCAGAAAAATTGGCTTCAACATGCACATAAAACCAATAAAAATGCCCAATTTTCAGGGGGCAGCTTTCTACAGTGAAACCAACAAGCATGCACCAAACATTATTTTCAACCAGTATCTAAAAGTCCAGCTTCTCATCACTGCTTCAATGACAGTTTGACACAAGTTTTACCCTACATTAAACACGGCAATTACTCTTCAATTCATTTTTTGGGGGCCATTCTTAGAGTTGGAGACAACCTCGGCATTTAATTGAAAAGCCGCATGCGCTCAATAAAAGCGCCAGCCAAAATTGGAAATGTCTGCTCCATTTCACCTCATTACAAGGCACCGATAAAAAGGAAAAAAAGGCCAAGCTTTGGGGAAATACTTCCACCACATCAGAACTTGAACAAGTCAGTCCACATTCTGATCAAGGCTCAAGTAATTACTCAATCTGCAGTCAGGTCTTGTTCCACTGTGCTCTACAATAGATATACATGATGTAATAGCCATGGACAGTTGATGCCAAAAGAGAAACGTGAGCACACTATACAGGAATGGACAACCAGTAAGACTTACAGGGACCACGTAACAGAAACATTTGACTAAAATCCTTAAAATTCATGTTTGTTTCAATTAACCTAATTTCCAATTTCACTTTTGCTATTCTGATCTACATGTATGTGTTAGGGTACTGAACCTCAATGCTGCATGAAGCACCAAACATTACAAGAGTTTTACGCTTCACTTTCCAAGATTTCCATGTCCGCGGACAATTTATTGTTTATAAACATTATGGACCGTGCCATTGTGGACTTTTGTAAATGGTTCATATGTACATGTACATGTAAATTACATCAGTAATGAAAGGGTGAAGCTGCTTGAAGCAAGCCACAGGAAAGGCCACTTCAATGGCAGTGAGAGATTTGACACAATGAAATAAGCTAGTGAACTAAATTACATCTGTCATCAACAACGCTTTTTGTACTCAAAATTTAAAGTTGGATTTGATTAATGAGTGCCTTGCACTCATGTTGACATGGGGATTTGTGGAACCTAGCTGTACCGGTACAATTCTTAAGAAAAAGTCAATATTTGGCGATGATTTGCTGAGAATCATTAAAATTGGATGTGTACATAGAAAAATATAAAGATGTACGTACAATGAGATTGAAATACATGTCTACTACCTGCCAAGTGTTTCATTTGATGAAAATTTGTAAGGTTTAAAATCGCAAATGTGTCTACCCTTTTATGCCAAGTTTTTAAAAAATCCAGTAGTCCACAGATGAGGCAATACTGGAAGCTGCCTTATCAAGTTCTAACCGGGTTCTTCATGAGGGGTTTGACCAGGGCCCATTACATTTTTGCCGGCCTTGTAACTGTTCCAAAGCCTGGATTTTTCCCCATTATCCACCTCACACTTTAACTCAGCACAAAATGTTTACTCTGTGGACTCCTGATCTTTGAACATAAAAATTTATGTACATTGTAGTATTGCAGTCAAATTAAATTCACTTAAAATCAGTTGTTACATTCAATTCAGTGTAACTTTTTACGCTAAAAATGATGTCGAGACACTTTCCAAGTTACATCAAATCAGTTTTATCTCTGAGTTAAAACAGTGATTTAAACCAAATCGGAGGGAGGGTTTAGCGCTAAATCAAAAAGATTTTAAAAAGTGTCTAGATGGCTTTAGCTAAAACGCATCCAGTTTTAGCCAGCTTGGTGGTCTGGAGTTATGTAACAGCTTTTCTTTGGCGCGCTTTTGTTGTAAACAATGAGGTATACAATGTAATCGCATGCTGATGCATCCTACCTTTCGTCATTCGCCATTTTCTTTTGATGTCCTACTTCCTCCACGTTCTCTCTGATCTTGCACGTTCTCTCCGGTTCCATTCATAAGAAAAGCATTCCTTCCGCTACCGAATTTCAGATCCTCTCTCCCAGCATCATGTCAAGGCCCTCGACATCTTCAGCGATGACGGAGAACGCTTCGAGACCGCCAGGGAGCCAACTGCGGGAAAGAAGAAGTCAAAGTCCTGATTGCGATATGGTCAGAGGACAACATGCAGAATGCGTTGGATGATCTGCTGACATGAAATACAAAGATCTACCAAAAAAATCGTCAAGAAGTTAAATACCCTTGCCTACGAAAGGACCCATGAAAGTGTTTGCAATTAAGTCAACGGCCTTAAACACAAGTTCAAGGCAACTGTCAATTCTAATCGAAGAGGCTGGAGGGGCCGTAAGAATTGTGAACATGATGAGGATCGGAACCAAGTCATTGGCTACAGATCGTCAGTCAACCCTCCCCTGGCATCGTTTTTAGAACCTCCAGAGGGAGAGAGTGACGGTAAGACATGAACTACAATGCATTATTGTTGCATGTATGGGTGGGGTGGCACAAGATGTGTTCCTAATTATTGGCCATTCCGATGGGTTCTGGGCCTGTTAGTCTTGGCGGCCCATGTACCAGTCAAAATTGCTGACAAAAGTCGAAGACAAGCAGGATTTCGGTAAACTTAAGTCATATTATCGATGACTACTTTGTACATTCATCTCCATATTTCACACTGCAAATTCTCTGTGCTTCAAATAAGACTCCAAATTCATATTTTAACAATTTGATCATACTTTCAGCAGTTTATTCAATGCAGTTCATAACGTTATTTAGGGAGTGTTATCATGGGTGATGCACGCAGCTGAATTGAATAACGTACATCACAGCACAAATACTGTTTGATTATGGAATTACTAACTCTGTTGAATAATATGCCAATTTGCTTCCTGTTTCGGCCGTTGTGCTGATTTAATTTCAGAATTTTCACCCTCGTATGACCTGTAATCCAATTTTAGTTTCGTAAGATTATTCATATTTCTGCGTTCATAAATTTTGTTCATCAAACCCTAGACGTGGTTATTTGGTGCATAAAGGTTGTTGCTGTATATTGTGAGAAAATAATCTTGCCCACTCACTTATTGTACTAGACCTTATTGTAATTATTTCCTGGTTGTAGATTTCTGGGAAAATGCAGCTATACCAGAACGTCTCAAAACTGATAACTATTATCCTGTTCTATTCAGATACACAATCAAAGCCTGTTCCAGAGAAGGATGCATCACTTGACAGCAGTCTGCACAGTGACCAGCAGTTGGGCTAGGAATTCAATAGTTCAGATCACCCAGTGCCTAGCGACGATGGCAATTTCCCTCAAGAATGCAACCAATTTAATTTTGAAAATATTTGTATGAACCCCAAATCGTTTTTTTTGCGTATTGTGATGAGTCAATCATAAATTGCCGTTGCATTTTTTGTTTGCAGTAAACTTTTGGAAGATTTTATTGTGAATTTTATTCAGTCATACGGACATCATGCATCTACATGTACGTGTATATCCAAGACATTTTGCAACATAGTTTGTTTAAGTGATGAAGTAGCGATGTCAAAGGTCATTTATTGTGGACTCAAGGGTTGCATGTCACTATTATGCAAATTTCTAATGCCAGAGCATGATACCATGAAAAGCTTGCATTTCCCTGAGTATTGTTTGTATTCCAGATGACCTGTTATCCATCGCAGAGCACTAATGCATCGCTGCAAAACCTGGAGAATTTGCGTCGATTCGAATGCGCATGTCACGTGAAAACAATTCTTCCACATTCTTCACAGAGTATGAAGATCCACTCTCACCACCTCCCCTCCCAAGATTCCTTGTGGTGAAAGTCACAATGGAAGTGATGACACTCCAAACACTTCAGCCTTAGCTACTGAAATCAGACACTGAGAAGAGCAACTCTCTGCAAGTCAAATGTCCAAGGTCAGAATGTGCCTTCATTAGGTTGGGCAGAAGAGGGTAGGCGGGGACACCAAGCATCTTACATTGTAACTGGGTCTCAACTTCTTCAATCTCACAGGGGGAGGGACAGAGTACCACTGCAGTCTGCCATATAGTTTTTTAATTTGTCAAAACTCTGACGTAGTGCATGCTTCCTGCCCACCCAACACATACATGTACAGTGACAAACTTGCCATAAAATTCCACAACTGCCAGTAGAAAAACAGAATGGAACCCTTTCCTGTTGTAATAATCCTTTGCTTTATCTTTTGGTGCCAGAATTGGGATGTGAGAATCGTCCATTGCACCTGCCACTTGGGGGAGTCCGTGTCGTTTCTCACACTGTTCCATCACATCCACAATGATAACCTCTCCTCACAAAATGCGGTAATGAACATGTAATTGTGAGGTGACAATCACGTCAGGCATGCTTGGACTCCCACACTAGATAACAACGAAAAAGCGGAATGTTGCTCCCTAAACATGAATCTAATTACAAACATGTGCGGTAGCTTTCCTTTGTGCAGCCCATTCATCATTCATTCACCAATAGCGTAGGCACAGGAGGGATATGATCATGCTACGCAGGAACAAACAACGGAGTCTGCACTAAGTCAAGTGGATGCTGCAACATTTCAAGGATTTCGTCCACAAGGCAAGCAACAACATCTGAAAGTGCTCAACTCTCTGCAGAAGAAGCTGCTCAAAGTACCTGCTGACTTTTACTACTATTTAAACGGAAGAACGGAACAAGACTTCACCTCCACAGACAAACACGTAGCAGTGCTATTTCTTCATCCCGTGATGACTCAATCTTCATGTGCGCAAATATTGATTGAAAACTGATTCCTGGACAGTGACAACGGCGCTCAACTTCATGAGCAAATCATCACACTGAACGACAAAGCCTTACTCTGTCATAGAAGTGGGGGACCATTTGAAGTCACAACCCATTTTTTTTGTTTTATATATATATATATCTCCATAACTCTCTCTGGCAACCATGGAAACCACAACAATTGCAGGATTGCACATCACCTCTGATTTCACAGATGAGGATGTGGGGCGGGATCTGGTTCCGACACCGTGCGGGATTTTTGTAGCCCTTTTTACCACGCTGATGGTCCTTCTGATTTTTCTCTTAAATCCACTGATGCTCTTCACTTTACGGCGTGTCACCAGCATCCAGCCGACCACTCAAATCTTCATGGCTTCCCTCACCCTGTCTGACCTTGGTAACGCTACAAGCCGCTTCTTCAGACTGTGGGAACTCTTTGCTGGGTCTTGGCAGCTAGGAAACTTTCTCTGTGTGGCAACCAATGTTCTCACATTTGTATTTCGCACTAAGCTGTAATTCACTTCTTCTTGTCACTATAGACCGTTACATTGCTATCTCTCATCCTCTGCGCTACCCTTCAATGATGACTGAGTTCAGATCAAAGATCATGGTATGCAGTACATGGGCTGTTATCTTCTTAATGTTCACTCTGTTGTTTGGGTTTTATGGCACTGCAACGGTTTCAAGGGGTAACCCTAAATTCTGCACAGGAGAAAGAGTTGATTGGAGACTATATATTGTTGTTGCATTTCTTGTTATCACACTAGCAACCATATTCATCCTGCATGCACATATCAGCATGATAAGTCGCAACCAAGCCCGACGCATAGCTGCTGAAAACCAAGCAGGCAATGGCCAAGGTGGGCGGCGAATAAACACCAGATCAACCACCACCATCATCATCATAACAGGGACTCTGGCCATCACCTGGATTCCTACAGTCCTCGGGATGGCGATAGTTTCACAAATTGAAGGGGAACTCTATGATGGGTACTTGGCCACCTCATTCACTGATGCCCTACTTTTGGCCAACAGCTGGCTGAATGTTGTTATCTACTACATGCGGAACAGGGATCTTCGTCAGGTGCTCCATGGTTTACTTTAAGACTGGCACCAAAGGCTGAACCAAAGATCCTAAGATTATAGAGTTGAGGGAAAGCAACAAAACAACAACACGTACAGCTAAATTCATGCACAAAACTAGTGTCCTGTCAGTTGATGGCAAAATGTCTCTAAATTTCTGTCAATGGTGATCTGGTGTAGCGGCACAATGAGTATGCATTATTTTTGTCCTTAAAATGCAATTAAAGGTGTCGCTAAAGACACGGTGCACATTTATAACCGAATCATGTACAGTACATGTACAATTGTAATTATAGCTGCAACAATGTGTCTACAAGGCTACATCTAGCTTTGCTGAAATACTGTGTAAATACTGGTAAATTCAATTGTTTCTTCAAAAACTGGACATTTTGTTTCCACAGTTACAAAAAGGCAATCTGAGATTTGACATGGTCAGATTTATCTGCGTACCGCAACACATTTTTGCCCTTGCTGTGCTAGGAAAACTTGTGCATTGCTGATACGCTGTGTGATGCACAAAGCGAGGATTATCATTGCGTGTGGTGAGTGTCTTGTCTTGTCACACAACTATGAACTTCTTCCATCGGGAAGATGCGACAGATCATGTAAAAGAAGAACTATTCGATATAGATCCAGTTTCCTCCTGAGGTCTGTAGAACTTCTCAATCAGTGATTTTTACAAATCTACATAAAGCAGTAGCAGCCAATACATGCCCTGGTACATGTATGCATAAGACTGTGCACAGTGAACTTTTAACATTCTAACCTTTCACTTTTGAACTTTTAACTTCAACTATTATTTTCATTTTAAAACCTTTAACTTTTTAGTTATGTGTTGTGTAATTAATGTATATATATAAATGTAATATTAATTATTGAATCGTTTATTCATAAATTTAGGTAAAATTATGTACATGTAACACTGGCCACAACATGATTTCTCAAAAGAGAGAAATAATAACGCTACTTGAACTTGATTCCTGGAGAGTGTGGGGCTGAGAAAAAAATCCAGCGATTTTAAAGAGATAAGTTTTGGTATTCTTTAAACCCTTGGTATTCGAATTTGTTTTTGACGACTAACATTTTAGTCAACACTTATTGCTGTGCTGTCCTACACTGCCTCAAATGTTTGAGGCTTTTGGTTTAATATGTTCTACATATATACATGTATCCCATGTCCTGTACCTTCTGAAAGGAAGCCTTCATTTCCCGAAGTGGTTTTCCTTTAATTGAATAGAAAAAAAAGTACTGAAATAATGCACATACATGTACATCAATTAAGCGACCACGTAATTCTCACGTCCCTAGCAGTATGGTCGATTTCCACTCCTGAACCACTAGTTTGCAGTCAACCACATTCCATTAGTGTAGGCAGACCCTTTTATTTACCACGAGCATGGTTTTTATAGCAGCATACATGTACATGTGCCTCTTAATGTTGGGGAGGAGGTTGACAGTTCCTACATGAAGAATGAATCCACTGATGGCCAGAACAATAAAAATTAGGTGTTGGTTTACCTGTCATAGTCAGCAGCCAAGTACACGTACAATGGCCAACTAAATCTTAAAAAATTGCGTGCAAACAGAATGTACAATAAGCTCACTTTCATGAAAATCCCGATAATCTTACAACTCAAAAAAAAACTCAACCTTCACTGCCCTTACCTGAAAAACAAATGGAAGATACATGTATGCACATCAGGGTTATGAGAGATTCGGGGCCTAGCAGCCATGAAGCTGTAATTTTCACAGTCATATTTTGACAAATACAGCCAGTTGTTTTTGCATCATTACATTTGTAATAAGATGCTAAATACAAGGGGTGTCCCCAGAAAATGAAACCCAAAAGTAACATTTATTTTCTCTGAAAATGATAGTCGGTAATTGTTGTTTTGGGCTTCAAATTCCAGCTTTAAAATAATGTTTTCTACATTGAAGCTCATGTAGTGTTGCAGAGATGTTTTCAATTATGCAACTTAACTTTGTTCTGTCCACTGAAAGTGAACAGAGTTGTTTTTGCATGTGGAAGGAAATCAGTGAATTCACATCCCACGACACATTTTCCACATAGCAGGTACATTGTAAAATGTATTACACTCAACAGAAAGGTTAGTAGTGAGTGACACGAAGGCCTAACCGTCAAGATCGGCACAGAGTAGTCCGAGTGTGGTTTGCAGTGCGTGTGGCACATCATGCGGTTGAGGTACACATATGGGAAGCATCGTCGGTGTGCC
>NC_141778.1:30451362-30491319 GCF_054643075.1 Acanthaster planci | reverse complement strand
TTGACAGCCAAAAAGAAAGTGATTCACTGTAAATGGCTGTGACTTTGCAATGGGCAAAGCAATGGTCAACACTTCCCATCAAAGATCAAGACAAAGGACACTTGCAAAATTCAATGTAGGAATTCATTTTGCCAACTGTTGGTTGTTTTATTTCCTGCAGGGCGACTCTGACTTACTAGGCACAGTACATGTGGCCACTTGTATATTTCTTACAGCAAGAGGCCCAACATTGCTTAATTGTGAGTGCACCTTTACTCATAATCAGTGACTTCAATATGTTTGACCGTCATAATTATGCAGCCATGCAGTACAGGTCTTTTGAAATAAGCCGTACCTTTCAATTCATAGCTTGACTTTTACAGTTTTACAATCTCTTCACAGAACCGAGCTGATTTTCAGTGTAAAATGCCAGACACAATAAATTCAGGTGTTTTGTGCCGTTCTTATGCTACAAATTCTTTTGTTTTGGTTTTTTAACTGGTAATTCTTTTCATTCGCCAAAGATCCTCTCGGCATCATTTGGCTGTTTTTCTTCTTTTTTTATGTCACTGAAAAGCTCCACAAAACACCCAAATATGATACTTAAAACGGAAAGGTAAGCAGTTAAATTAATTCTCTCATCAATTACTTTATACACTTTTGACTCAGTTCAATCCAGGAACACAATTCCTGAAAACGTAGAGGTATGCAAATGGCACGAAGAGAATGATTTCAGTCTTCTTATTCTCACTCTTCGAACTCTAATTGTTAATGAACTTTACTTTAACTTCAACTGTTAAATATTGTTTTTTCTCGGGTAGCACGATATATTATGGACAATAATTTGCAGATGGCCCTGAGCCGAACTGGATTGAAATAAGTTAACAACGAGCGCTTTTGGCTGATAGTGCACCGGGTTCTTTACAGATGTAAAGTAAACCGGGTTTACAGATACTTACAAAAACTTGCCTTATTTGTTGTTCATATTTTTGTATTGCTAACCAAAAAAACAAAAGGAAGATACTATCTAACGTCCGAGGACCTCAAAACATGTACAGGCATAACGTCACCTGCAGCGTATAGACTAAGGCCGTTTTCCAATACTCAACTTCGGCTCCGTCTCAGGCTTCATCTGTTTTTTAACTAGCTGACGTTGAAGCTGTAAGCGCAGTAATCAGTAGGTTAATAGTGCCACAAAACATCAAATAAGATGCAAGAGAGCCAGAAATTACAGTAATCCAATTTAATTTAAACGCTTCAGGCCCACATTTGGGGATTGGTTTTGGGAACGAAGCCTGAGACCGGAGCCCAAGTCGAGTATTGGAAAAGAGCCTAATCCGCCTATACGCGCACCGCACTGACGTCCATTCTTCAGCTTGACGCGCGCGTGCAGTTGGCAAATCACGACACCCTATTGGTCGAAGAGGCATGTAACGCGTGCGTACCACCTGTCCACGTGCCACCGCTGTAATGGCTTCTAATATATGATTCTATAAACCGAAGTAGATTTCATTACACGCTAATTGACGTCCACCTGTGGACAGTACGGCTTTTGCATAGTAGCTGCCACTCACTAGCCAAGACGGGCCACTAATTTCGATCGAAGAGGTGTCGAACGTAGTCTCCTGCACGCTGTACGTGCCCTGTTGAAGAAAGCAAATTGCCACAAAAAATGAGGAAAAAATAATAAATCGGGTTATATCCCCCCCCCGAAATGCCACAAAACAGGCAGTAACTGCATCACCACCAGGTCGCTTCCATAAAGGCTTGACAAATCGCAAAGGTTTTCTATGGAGCTGTGTCACACTTCGAAACCAATTGGGGGTAAAGCCGGAAAACTAAAAGCTCACACTTACCAATACATGTATAATATTTCACGGTCATTTTTCCCGAGGCAGAAGGCTAAGGGAAATAGGACCCTATACCGCGGTCTCTCGCGCGCCGCGCCCGAGGGCTGGGGATGTGTGGACGTACGCTAGTGAACGTAATCGGTTGTCAGGGCGCTGTAACCAGTCAAACTTTTTGTCCGACTGGTCACTGCACCTCGGGAGTTACGCATGCGCGATGTCTTGGCACGGTCCAGTTCAGGGTGACGCAAGTTTCATGAGCAAGCCCATAATAGAGAACCCCACGTGACCGTGTGTCAGCCAACCAGGATAAAGAACGAACAAGGGATAATTGTAGATAATAGTTTATGCCTTGACAAAACTTTGTGGTGTCTCAAGTCAATCTACATGTAGTCAAAACAGTTTTATTTATAAAGATTTTTATTGTGTCGTTATTGTGAATGCAGCATTTACCTGTTGGAGCGGACAGTTGCATGACGGTAGATTTTGGAGTGTTGGCGGACATGAGTTGGACTGGGTGGCATTAGTTGGCTGTAGGAATTGGCAGACGTCGTCATAAGACAGAGATTTCGCTGTGACCCACCACCACAATACCTGATGATCACAGTTGAAAAGACAGCAAATTACATTTCAGTTTTATGAATGTTTCAGCGGCTTTTCACTTTGATAGTGGCATGCGTCGTCAGTTGTCTTGGTTGTCCTGGTTGTCCCAAGTATCAATGGCGCAGTCGAAAAACAGTTTTTGACTGTACTTTTCCCACCGTGTACTGTCATGATGCTAGCGTATTGGCCGTCCAGCCAACCCTTTGCTCGGACCGTTCAGTCAAAAACCACCACCACGACAGTCGGGTTGCATCTCGTGAGCGACTTCATCGGGTTCTCCTTGTGAGAGTCATGTACGCTGCTACATGCATGTACGCATTCATGAGATCGGACATAAATTTTTGTTTGATATTGTTTTGTTTTAATCAAAAAATTAAGCCAGTTTGTGCATTTGCCTTGAAAGGAACATGAAAACAGGTTTAGGATGGGGGAGGCACCAGATAATTGGCACCGCGCCGCCGCCTCCCCAAAAGGAAGACACACGTCTACTCACCTTTTTCTGTACCTTCAAAGTTGCTTTCAAGGGTGAGGTGAGTTCCTCGTCTACCGTTGCCTCCCCGTACGCGACGAGGCTGTTTGGACCCGTTGGGTACATGCTGAACCTTCCCCTAACCGGGTCCGTACTTGAACTGCAGTCACTTGAACTCGCGTAGCCGTCGATGTTTACCGCGCTCTGACCACGACAAAGAGAATTCAAGAAAGAAATACAAGAAAGTGGAACACACACACGCATACAAGTGTGTATTTGCCTGCAACTGGGGACCCCCTATTGTTCCTCTTTTGTTTGTACTTTAACTGTTTTAGAAGACCACCCATATGTTTTGTACACAGTTGTCAATCGGGGACCCTCTGTCAATCGGGGATCTTATTGTCCGCTATTGTTCAGGGTCCCCAATTGAATGCAGAAACAAACTCAAAAACACACACCAAAGCCACCTATTCTCATCAGAATACCACCTTAACTGAAAAGAGTGATCTTGAGTACAGATCTTGATAGAAAGCTTTAGGAAAATGAACCAGATAGGCCTAGGAGAAGTTATTAATTTTTTTCTGATCAAAATAAGACCTTCCCTTGTATACTAAAACTAGTGGGCGCTTATTTAACAACAATGGGTAGATTTTCGAAATTTCCATGTGATAAATACGGGCACAAAAATGGGGCCACTTTTCTGATTTTAGAAAATAGCCTGTCAGTGGCAGCTGGAGTGAAATTTCGTTTGGATGTAGTCGAAACTTACTCGCCACTCGACACCGCATCACTTACAGGCCAAGAACCAGAGTCGATGCTTACCATTTCGACGACGAAAAACAGGAGAGTCGCCGCAGCCACGCACAGGGTTGCACAGGATGAATTCATCTCGAGGTTTGACAGTTGAATCGATAGAGAAACCCACCACACGCGATAATAGCAGAGCCACTGATCTTTAACTTAGCAACTCCTTTTGCAATGATCGAAAGTCTATGGATCGATCGTATTTTATAGCCGTACGCTCTTGGCACTGAGTTGAATTACTAGGAATTTTGTGATAAACCGCGGATTTCGTGGTAAACTGGGTAATTTGTGGCTAACTCGCCACACCGACCAAGTGTTACGCCAGCTACAGCTTGTCAAACATACCAGGATGTGAGCTGTTACGTGTAGGGCCTAAAGGTCCATTTGGGTGTCGGTGCTGTCGAATGATTACACTTTAAGCTTATCAATGCGTCACCAACACCACGAACTGACACTAAATCATGCGCGAGGTGATCTCATTGTTTATTTATTTATCCTTTTTTTTTTGGCACATTTTGGTGAACCGAGGCATCATTTTCGTTTTCACGAACTGATACCTATCTTAAATCCACCACGTAAAACGAATTTTAATGAAATTTTGGGATAAAGCAGCAAGTATATAGATGGATTAAAATGTCAAACCTTGCAAATTATTTTTTTCTGTCCTGAATTGCCGTATCAAGTTCGGGTGTAACTTCGTGATGTCGAAAATATTTCGCTTAATGTCCGGTGTGCACGCGCACAACCATGCAAGGGCTGGTTCGTGAATCGAAATTGTTGATAGCACAGTTTTCACGAACTGACACCCACCTACAACTGAGTGTCAGTCCATACTGTCGGTGACGATTTGTAATTACATGTAGTGGCTCTGTGTGGTATATTTATATTTTTGACTGTTGTATCTTTGACATTCCAAAACTCTAATATTAGTAATAGAGTAAATTCTTGGTAAAATGGAGTAGTTTTACTATTGATAAAGTAAATTCTAATCTCTTTTTATGTGTGGCTCTTAAAACGGCCGTTGTTTTTGCCGATGTTTGTAAAAGGTACACTTTACATAGTTTTATAGTCAAAAGGCACTGTTTTCCGACGTCCGTGGTCACGGTCATCAGGCGTCCTTGGAGGCCGATTTCACGCGTCGTCAGTGTGCTGCAAAGACCGTCGTAAACAGTAGTAGAAAAGTATCTTTTTGGCCTGAAATAAACAATAAACATTTAAAAACCAATTTTCCGTATATTTTACGGATTACATGTTATACATGACGTCCCGGGCCGAACGAACTCTGGATGGTGCAGCAATGCCTGACCTTCTCTTGCACATGCTCCTGCACCCACGGCAGACATTACACGAGAAGTTGACCAACTCAGTGTGCTCATGCGCTGTGAACATTGACATACTGTAGAGTACGTTGGGTTTCCATGGAGCTGAGACGTACACATGATTGATGGGGCCGATGCCCTTTGCTTGAAAAGGTTTCCCACGAATAACTCCATCGAAATATTGGACCTGGGAAAAAAAAGGATAAAAACGCAAAAAGAAAAATGCACCGAATGCGTGCTCGGTATTACAGTTCATGAAAACAAACTAATATTACGTGGTTCGGTGAGTTCGTGCAAGTTGAGCATACGCAAGGACTTTTGAGTGTCGGTTTATAGTGTCAAAAATAGAATCTTAAGGGGTTTTTCTGTTTTATGATGAATTTTGCGTCTGTTTGACCACGATCAGGCAACTTTTTTTATCCCGTTGGAAGTACCAGCGCTATTTGCGAAGGCTGAAGGCTTATCATTTGTTTCCAAGTATATTTCAATCTTTGTACTGTGATATTCGAGAGTAAGTCGTAAGAAACCGTTTTTAATGCAAGTTTGGTTTCCATCAGATGCATAGTGAAGCAAAATTGTTTTGCCGAATTGTACCTGTACAGTGCCGAGGCTCAAAATAATGTTACTTTGTACTCAATTTGACTTTGGGGCCACTGATTGACACAGGAACTCTGGCATGTCCTTGGTCGGGGGCAGTGGAAACGAAGACCCTTATTAAAGTTGTCTACGGGGAGACTCGTTGCATCGATTTGTCGTCAAATCTATCTCTCTCGCTCAAAAATGGTCTGAAAGTGCATGTATATTTTCAGCGCAAACCGCGAAATAGGTGCACAGTTTAAAACAATATATATAAGGATTAACTATGCTAAAATTTCTATACCACGTTAACACGGCCAGTGGTGAATCCTTAACGAGCCGGGTTGTTTTGGCCCATCTCATCACGGTGTGTGTCGGTGGGCGGGGGGGTCCTCCCCCTGCCGAACTCGGCTGTGCCGCGCTCGATTTTTTTAAAACTTGGCATTCATGTAAAGACATTCCATATCATTACAAAATTAACGTGAAGTTCGAACTCAATCAGACATGTATGGTTTTGTTGTTACGACCATTTTGAAGTCCAAGGCTTCATGCACGTTAGCCTGCGTGCATGCACTGCACTGAGCACTGCAGTGGGAACATTTTTGACAGGCTGTCTTGGAAAAACGGGCGCTGCATAAGAACGGTAGCTCTGTGTTCGATTTTCACAAAATAGGTGTCAAAATGACCGCAAAAATGCTATTAAAGTGTCCTAAAGGCTTCGCTCCCCAAAAAGTGTCAGTGTGGCCACATCAGTGAAAAATGTCGAGGACGCCGGATTCCACCCCCCCCCTCCTTCAGGGTCAAATGTCGGGAAATATTGGTCAGAACCGCAGCAGTCTATATTAGGTAAATCCGGGTCAACTCCCACTTTTGTTTATCTGTTTGTAGCTCAGCGGTTTCTAGTGAAATTACCCCCTCCTTCCCCCACACGGCTTGTGCCATTTGTCCAGGCTCTGTGCATATCGTCCTTATGGAATTAGGGCTTAATTCCCAGAAAAAAAATTTCCTTAAACGAATCCATCAATTTTTATGTCAGTGTTTTAGGTTGGAGTCCATGAGATTAAAGGACACTTTATACTCTTTTACAATGTACTTAGGTCAGCCATTAATGAGGGGCGTTTGTTAGCGCGCTACGGTATATACAGACCGTACGTAAACGTAGGCTCTCTGGTTGCTTTGCTTGTTTTGCAACTCTACGGTCACCCTCATTCAGGCTGCACATTGAAATGGATGAAAGCCATCCATTTCTGTTTTTAGAGTCTCTGTTAGTGTCCAGCTCAGCCTGTCCAAATATTGTAGTATACACACTCAAAATCGCCCAAAGCTTGCTTTCACGACTTCAAACACTGACGACCAAGACGAACTCAGTTTTGGGAGCATATTTTGCGTTGCTTAGACTGAAAACAAATTAAGTGGAAAATTTCACAAAAACACATACCCAATTAATTGTACAAAGAGGCGCATATAATAAAGTGGCCAAAAAGTTAAAGATGATTATTGTTTTATTTTACACGGGGTACTCTCTTAATGCAACGGCGGGAAACTCTCTCTCAAAAAGAGTGCACAGCACTCAAAAAGATTGCAGTTTATATAGAGAGCCGTACAAAGGACAACTCAAAAAAGAATTGTTCGCCTTATTTTAGAGTGATTTTTATCCTTTTAGAATGGTTTTCCAATCTTTTGGAGTGGTTTTCAGTCTTTTGGAGTGGTTTTCAGCCTTTTGGAGTGCTTCTCCAATCTTTTTAAGTGGTTTTCACTCTTTCGGAGTGGTTCTCCAATATTTTGGAGTTGTTTTCAGTCTTTTGGAAAGGTTTTCACCCTTTTTGAGTGAATTTATGAGGAATACACTCTTTTTGAGAGTAGGTTTTTCACTTTTGCCTTTAGAAAGTAGCTTTCGAATTATCCAGGTGGCGTCGCCGTGCGTGTGAACGAGAAAAAAAAATCACGGGGGCATGGCGCGACCCGGTCGTGAACGAATTTACATAAAGTACCAGCCCACGCACCCGTCAGTAATAAAAGTACCAAGACTCTGTTGACCAGTACATGGTGTGCGCATTCTCCATTTGAACAATTTTACGCATGCAGGCTTCCACTTAGTTGCGCTCGCCGGATGTGGTTGTGTCAAATTGCCGGGGTCTGATCCAGTGATTCTGTTTACTCTCTGAAATTGCTGGACGCAGTGGAATCAGTCCCGGATGGATGAGATCCGGGTCATTAGACTGCGGACCACCTCAAATTTACACATGGCGTCGACCCGCTTTTCCCCTTCTATCCCCTACGGGGGGTCCTGTGTAGGCCTAATACTGATGTAATGGAAACCTAGTGGTCCGTCGGGGTTTCCCCCGTATTACTCAAAAGGACGTTTGACAGCATGCCAAAGGTTGGAAACCAGTAGACGTAAATAACCTGCCATAGACAACAGATAATAAACTTTTATCCTTTAAAAGGGAAAAAAAACACAAAATTGTTCGGGACAAACGGCAAATTAAAGCTCTGGGCCTACATCTTTCATTCTCCTTTCAATCGTTCAGCGATAACGGATGACTTTTGAAGACACACGTTTCTATCACCCCTGAAAGCAGTAATGAAAGTCCCCGCCATTTTGAAATTGGATGGCACTGGCAGCTGATGCGATCAACATCATGTGCAATGTTCAAGGGCGCTATTTTACCCAATATTTTCAGAAATACAAGCTGGCAGCTTTCGCTCGTGGTCCAGCGCCCTGTTCGGGCCGCTCGGTGTGACGAGCTTCCTATTTTGTGTGGTTCCGCATTGTGCACACGTTAGAAGGTCTGCCTTTGCCGGGGGTACGTTTGTCTCTATATCTGAAGTTAAATAGACTGAAAATGGTCGGAATGGGCTGGTCTTGGTGTATCGGAAAGGTTATTGTTTTAGTCCTAATCCAATAGAGAAGTTTTATTTCCAAATGTCAAAACTGAAGTGGGGGGGGGCTATTCGCGAATGAAGATGAAAGTTGCTTTATCCGAGGTTCAGTAGTCTGAAATAGTCAAAATGAGAGGAACTTGTTAACAGATAGAGTAAACGTTTCTTTATCCTTTGATGGAGTTTCCTATCCACTTATCCGCAGAAGACGTCGAGAGTTCTGCGACTTCAGTTTTTGGTGCAATTCAACATGTATCCCCACCTTCGCCATTTCGTTCGCCAAGATGACATGTCTATGTTTGAGCATCAAAAGTCTGAAAACAGTTCACATTTTGCAATCATGGTGCCATCGGAAAAGCAATCTTATCCTTTATCCATTCATGTAAGTTTCATAATCCATATTTGCTGTAGTTAAGGAAACAATTTACGTGAAAGAAGGCGCAAATTGTCCATCTTCCCATTTTGTACAATTCAACCTGTGTCCATGATGCCTTTTCCCGCGCAGCTGCCTATACTCGAGCATCAAACGTCTGAACTTATGGTCCAAATTTTGCAATCATAGTGTCATCAGAGAGGCCATGGTTTTCTCTATCCATTAATGAAAGTTTCAAAGTCCATGTTTGCTGAAATTAAGGAAATATCTGCAAAAAGAAGGCGAGAGTTGTCCAACGTCTTCTCATTTTGAACCCACCCCTCTGTCCACACCTTACCGGGCCTCTTCCCGCGCAGACATAGCTTCCTATATTCGACTATAAAAAGCCTGAAAATAGTCCAAATCTTGCAATTGTGTTGGCATCGGAAAGGCCACATGTTCCACTAGCCATTGATGATATTGCTGTAGCTATGGGAAAGTGCAAAAGGAGGTGAGAGTTGTTGTCCAGCTCCTTCCTATTTTGTGCAATTGCCTCAGTCCGTGTCCTATATGGCCAGCTTATGCCATCGGCAATATCGTGATGGGTACTAAAGCAATTTAATACTCCAATTCTGTTGCCCCTATTGAAGTCACCCCATTGTTTATAAATGTTTGACATAAGCTCACTCGGGGCCTTTGATTCACCCTTGTTGATTTGGTGTCAGTTAATTAAAAATAAATGTATGTAGCTATAGAGGGTGCAGTGAAGTAATTCTAGTGATAATTTCTGTCCATCTCGTTTGAATGGAAAGTGCCCCCACAGGAAAAAGGAGATTGTTCCCCCCCCCAACGGTGATAGTGTTAAAATATTTTTCAGGATCGCAACCATAAGCTTTGATTCCTTCCAAAGAAAGAAAGAATACATTTAGTTGTTAAAATTATGGTTGCGTGATGCCGTCCCGATCGACTGGCCGAGAAAGTACAGGAATGTGGCCGGCTGCGCATTGGTTCACTGCAACACTTCAAAATGGCGGCCTCCGTGCAGGCACGGTCCGACGATGGGTATTTAAAAATGGTTCGTTTGCTTGACGTTAGTCGCACTAGCAATGGTGGAAAGACGAGAAAAAAAGCTTGGAAGACAGTTTTCGGGATTAGGACATGTCAGAGACAGTGTTTGACTGGCAACGCTACTCAACAGGTAAATACAACTGCTTGCATTTCATGATTATGATTAGGCCTATGTGGCGATGTTGTGTCGTCAAATCCCCGCCCCTCTGTAAATGTATAGCATAGACTCGGTCTGGGTCTTTGCTTCATCTGTAGCCAAATGTTACGTGTTGAATTTGTATCAGGGAATTAAAAATGGATGCATGTAAACTGTGCAGTAAAGTAATTCAAGCGAAAACTTCTGTCCAGCTCAGTGGCAAATACAAGTGTTTTTGAGGACGTAAATGACATCGTTGAGAGGTGTTTCAGAAAAACATGGGTTATTATTATTGGTTTTGTTTACTTGCTGGTTCAGAAAGTTAAGGTTCAGGTGATCATAACCAGAACTTTTGACATTCAATTTTCCATTATATCACAGTAAAATCCAGCAGTACAGGCTTCCAATGGCAAAAAAGTGTACTCATAAGGTACGACCTGTGGCCAAGTACTTGTCACCTCATCAAGCTCTGAAAGTTTAGATTCTCCTGTTCATCACTCAGATGGGTGCCAAATGGCTTAAATTTGGGGGATGGGGATGGGGAAGTTGTGTATCCAGCGGGGGGCAGGGGATCAACTTGCCGACAGATTTCATAATTTACTTAATTGTTTTTTATTAGCCGAGATTACACCAAAAATGTAGGTGTAGGAAAGAAACTAATCTGTGTATTTATTTATCAAATAAATAGGCTACCCCAAATCATGCTTTAAGCCCGAAAGTGCATAATTTCCCCCCAGACACCCAAAGCTAGATACACCACTGCTTGCCCGATCATGAAAATTTAAAAAGTGGTGGGGGTGACACCGTATGACAATATATAAAAGTCCCTCTTCTTGATATTGATATGTACATCTGTAATTATGTAGGCTGTTCATGATGGCATATTTATGGCAGTGTTGTAGTTGAATACTTGTTCCAAGCACCAAGTACTGCCGAGTACTTAGATTGCCGAGGGACAGTTCAAGCCTGATGAGTACTTTACCAACCAAGTACAAGTACAGGTCTTCGAGTACAAATACTATAAATACTTTTGAGTGCGAGTGTAACCTGGAAAAAAGACACACAATGGGGGAACTCGCGAAAACCAACATGAACCAGGGATCAAAAGGAAGAGTTGCAGGATATTCTCAAAAAGAAATGACAAAGGAAGATCAAATTTGATTTCAACAAGCAAAGAACAAAAAAAAAATTTATTTCACTGTGAACAGAGTAGAAAAAATCCAAAACAAATCTCTCAATTAGAACCAGTGATTTTGGCTGAGTTTCTTAAATGTATGGACTAGGAAATGTACTCAACTCGTAACCAATTAACTTAAACCAGCAGTACTGCTTAAACCAAGACAAACGTCAACCAGTACCAACACAGACTTAAATTATTACCCAACACGGACTTAAATTACTAACCAACACGGACTTAAATTATTGACCAACACGGACTTAAATTATTAACCAATACCGACTTAAATTATTAACCAACACCAACTTAAATTATTAACCAACACCGACTTAAATTATTGACCAACACAGCACTAGTAAATAGTCGCAAAATTAAAGCAATCAAGCAAGAAACCAAGTTCACAGCAGACCAAAGCTGAAGGCAGAAGTTGCTTAGTAAAAAAGAGAGAGCGGTTAATGTGGATGCTGTGGTCCAGTCTCTCTTGCTGCCCGTCCACATCTGATTATACCTAAGGAACTCACATGCATCAGGTCTTGTGCAATAGGGCATGACAGGATATTTACTCTAGGGATTATTTTGGAAAGGGGGGGGAACCACTCCTAGCAAATTCAGGGCAAGCTAACAAGAAATTCAATGTTAAAAGTAGGGGGACAACTCCTATATACAAGCAGGTAAAGCAAAAACAACTAAGTGAAAAGAGTCCCCTCTACACGAGTACTTGTACTTCTGAGTACAAGTATGAGTCTGAGTATACTTGTATTGCTGAATACCAAAATTATGCATTATTTAGTTTGATGAACCACTATTGATTGTCTTTGTAAACATTTCAATGAAAATTACCGGTAATTTTTATTTGAAGCAAGCCCAAACAAGTTTTTGTAAGGAAAACACAGCAAACAGAAGACATGAAGTCGAGGTCACTTAAAATAATCTACATTGTACAGTGCATGTTTAGTTTACAGTATTCATGTATTTTGGCCCTGGAATTCCTTCAATTTAAAAAAAAGATAACAAAAACACTGAAAGCATGAAAGGCTAAGAAAAGAGCTTTCATTTAAATTTTCCCAACTTTCATGTCTGCTCTGGGATTTATCCTTTTTTGCCTAAAGTCCCAATGCTCCTTGAATAGCCTACAACATTTTGTCTTGGTAAGTACAAACTCTTTAGAAGCCGACAAGCGTACACCCTGTAAAAGGAATGGAAACTCAGTGAGGAGACGTTGTGAGAGTGGAAGAATTTACTCTTGAATGTGAATTGAGATAGTCGCTAATTCAGCTCCTCCAGTTCTCAACTCACCTATACCAACTTGAAAGGAGTCCATATTACTGTTTTTGATTTCATTTCCTGAAATTATTCAATATTAAACCCCCCCATAATATGTACCCTTTTAGAGGCACCTTAGCATCAAAAGTGATAGCTTTGAGAGACTTTTGAGCACTAGGAAGCATTTGCACATGCATCAACTCCTATTTGGAGGCAACATTCTACTATTGCAAATGTACTGGAGAATTCTGGATCATTTGCTTGTGGTTCAAAACAATAAAACCAACACTTTGAGAGGTGGGATAAATTAATATTTGATTACAAAGTTGGATTTGTGTGACCTCAAGTCTTTGATAGCATTCCCCTAAAGTATAATTTTCTGCAATAAACAAGTCTTTTCATAGTATTTAATTAACAACCTCTACCCCAGGTCACCTGTAGTGTCATACTAAAATACACCTAGCATGACGCTCTGGATGATCCCCAGAGAACGGTATGAGCAAACCCATTACTGCATCAACCTGAACAGACTAGGAGCTAATTAGGAGGAGGGGCACAACGTCCTGAGCTTAGTTGAGCAAGACTCACTAGTAGGAATTCAGGTTCGTTTCAGAGTGTTGGTAATTATGTTAGGGTTACATTACTTGACAGGGAAAAAAGGCTCTCACTTTAATTCAACAGTACCAGAATAATCAACAATTATTGATACTGAGCAGTGCCAAATTATGTTTGAAAATTGGAAAACAAAGACCTTGGTGTGGAATTTCATTTGATATTTCCTGTGTCAGGCGTGCCTCAAATGCACCTGAAAACCAACATTGAAGACCAGAACTTCAATTATAAGTGTGAATTGCAAAGTGTTCAAAGAAATGTTACCAGTTATCAAGCAGAAAGGACGAGGAAGCTATGCCTTTTTTTCAGTTTCCCAAATTTCAGTGTATTTTGTGGATGATAGTCTTTCAAGAAACTGGAACTAAAAAATCATCCTTGTATGTAGCATTCAGCATTTACATGTACGTAAAAAGATGGGACACGCGATGCACAAGAATATTGCACCAAGAAAACATTAATTTAATGTAACTGGTATGGATAGAGGTAAAGTGGAGTAAATAGAACATTGTCTACACTTCGCTCATTCTACCCAAACAGTCACTATATTTACAAATTTCCTAGATGCTTTATTTCATTTGCACTACAACTTGATCAACTGTAGTTCGCCCTCTATTACCACAATGCATTGTGGCACCGCCACCATGTTCAACTTTCTTTTTCTTGGCGCAATCGATAACGAACAAGTGTTTATCTTCTGT
The DNA here is from genome assembly GCF_054643075.1 of Acanthaster planci. Taxonomy (NCBI): domain Eukaryota; kingdom Metazoa; phylum Echinodermata; class Asteroidea; order Valvatida; family Acanthasteridae; genus Acanthaster; species Acanthaster planci. The sequence goes on along the minus strand of NC_141778.1, from coordinate 30,477,533 downwards.
TCTCGCTCCACCTTCCTGTGGTAAGTTGATCAACTGTAACGTTCGTATGAACAATAAATTGCAGTTTTGGGTATGTACGTTTATTATCTCTAAATGTATACATTTTTTGTCGGTTTTGTGTGGTATTTTCCTCTTTCTTTGTATATTCATGCTTTACATTGCTGACATTGATTCTACCTATGTCGTGTCACCTAGCGATGTTATACACTACCCTCCAAAATTTTTGGGACATGACAAGTCCACGGATAGTTTTGACTACTACATGCTATTAATGAGCTGTTCTTGTCAGTTATCAGAGGTTTTTAGTAGTGAAGTAGATTCTAATGATGTAATAGTTGATTATGGCTTAGTTTGATTACATCATAGTATTCCCCAAAGTCGTTTGACTTTCAATAATTCGGTGTTCCACACCTGGAAAGTGTACTATTCACATTTCTTTATTAGGAGGTGACCTTGGGATGACCACGGGGATTTGGGCATTGACAGTGTTAGTAGCATACATGTACATGTAACTGAATGTTGTTACTTTGATCTTGGGGCATAGTGTTGTTACAAAATCAGAGGTTTGAAAGGCCTAAAGCATGGTCCTCTGCCCTTATCTTGATCTGGACAATCTGAAGCCGACGGTAATGGCTAAATCCAGGGGGATTTCCTTAGAAACACGCCAGTCTGTAGTGGTTTTATGATCTGAAGGCTACAACATTTGCAAAACAGCCAACAAACTGAATGTCTCTCTCCATGGAGTCCACACCTGCCTTGCAAGGAAAGCTGAGACTGGGTCAAATGTGGACAGAAAGACATGCGGCCGGCCAAAGATTACCTCTAAAGCAGAAGATAAGCACATTAGAGTTTGCAGCCTGCAATACAGATATTTGACATGTCCAGAAATTACTTCAGAATTGAACAGCACACGAAAGCAAGCAGGAGAGAAAGCTGTTTCTTCATCCATAGTGCGGCATCACCTCAAAGCTACAGGGTTGATGGGGTGAGTATCCAGGAAGAAACCACTCCTCAAGAGAAACAAAACAAGGTGAAAAGGTATGATTGGGCTAAACTGGACCAGAGAGCAATGGAAGAAAGTACTGTGGTCAGACGATTCAAAACTGGATGTATTTGGCTGTAAGAGATGGGTCTATGTTTGACGAAGATCGGGGGAAAGGATGGAATCACAATGCATCAAACCCACAGTCAAACACGGAGGAGGAAGTGTAACGATGTGGGGTTGATTTGGGGCGGGCAAAGTTGGCAAATTGTATCGAGGGGAAGGAATCCTCAACCAGCATGGACACCACAGTATTTTCCAACATCAAGCCATTCCCTCAGGACAACATCTGATTGGTGCCAACTATGTCATGCAACAAGACAATGAACCAAAGCATATGTCCAAGCTGTGGAAGTCATATTTGGAAAAGAAAGAGTCACAAGGAGTGTTGACTGTCACAGACTGGCCCACCCAGTCGCCAGATTTAAACCCTATCGAGTTGCTGTGGGAAGAACTGGACCGTAAAGTAAGAGAGCAATGCCCATCGAGTCAAACGAATCTGTGGGAGCTTCTTCAGCAGGCATGGCAATATATTTCACCAGATTATCTGGAAAAATTGATGGATAGGATGCCAAGAGACTAGTAGTCAGACTAGTGCTATGGACTAGAAATAGTTGTTCAAAAGCATGTGTGGCAAAAATCCCCCAAAATAGTATTTGCTGTTGTTAGCAGGCCCAAATGTGTTAATAATCATTGCATGAGCTGTACAAGTAAGAAGGATTACATCGTAAGAATGTACAGTATTTTACTGCTGAGATTGTGGAGCATCTCACCAGAATATTAATAAAATGTGTAATCATAAACCAAACTTGTTAACTCAATAGTTGAGGGCTTAATGCTTGAACTCGTCCTCAACTGTTCCCCCCAGACCGACAAGAGTCGGTATGGTCGAGGTGTTAAGGTCCCAGCTGATGCTCGTTTTTACCGTGCTAACGGTTCACTGTGTCCAACTCCTTTCTGGTCAGAACCGGGGTTAGCAAACAACCATGCACAAGGAACTGAGCTGCATTCCAGGCCAGAGAGAACGGAGGCCTGATGCCAGTCGCCCAGGCCGGGAAGAGCGAAGGCTTACGAATGAAGAAGAAGGAAGTAGCCTAGCTTGTCCAACCACTCAACCTCTGGTTTGGCGAACTGAGGCACACCTACTGGTCCCAGTAACCACTTCATACATCAGCCCACTGACATCCAAGACCTCTTCACCAGGGGCACCTAGGCATGAAACAGACTAGTGCTACCCAGACAGACTCCCCATCACTTTCATACAACAGTATTTTACCATTGCTGTACTTGGTGATTTCAACATTGATTTTCAATATTATCGCCTCTGGCTCAACGACTGCTTACTGTTATTGATATTTTAAATTTGGAGCAGTTGGTGACGTTCACCACTTGTGATGGTATTTCTGCCAGTCAAGGGTCAGTAATAGATTTGTTATTTACTAACAGACCTGACCTTTTTTCAAATGTCGTAGCTTATCCTGGTCTTGGAAATAGTGATCATAATGGTGTTAAATTTCATTTATCACTCTCTTTTGATGATAAAACTGTGAGTCGGTCATTTTATCAATATAAAAAGGCTGATATTGGTATTCTGTGTGGTACTATTTGTAGGATTTCTTGGGATACGTGTTTCTCTGCAGATGATATAGATGAGGTCTGGGTTAGATTTAAAGATCTTCTTTTTCTAGCTGTAAAAGATGTTGTTCCTGTGGCCAAACAAAATGGAAGAAAGAAGCATCCCTAGATTTCCTTTGAAATTGTTGCTTTAACAAAAAAGAAACACAGGGCTTACAAGGCAGCAGTTCGCAGTGATAGTAATCAAAATTTGTGGGCTAAATACAAAAGACTTCACAATGATGTCAAATACTTAATTAGACAGTCTTACTGTAGTTATGTTCAGGACATGGCTTGCAACTCTTCGAATAATCCAAAGCAATTTTGGTCTTTTGTGAGTGGTCAACATCATAAAAGTATAATTACGAGCTTTCACAGTGACCTTGGTGTCGTTAGTGATCCTACCAATATTGCAGAAAATTTCAATCAAATTTTTCAAAATGACTTCAGTAATGGTCCTCATAATCTCAGTGGCAATTCATGTGACCATACCATCACTGATTTTCATCTGGGTGATGTTTCCACAAGCCCTGCAGAAATTAAACAACTGCTGTCAGAGCTTAATATGTATAAATCTACTGGGCCTGACTGTGTTTCTCCTATGTTGCTTAAATTGGCCTGTGATAGTTTGGCTCAACCACTTGCCAAACTTTTTAATTTGTCTCTTGCTACTGGTTCAGTTCCACAATAGTGGAAGTTCGCGAATGTGGTTCCATTGTTTAAATCGGGTGATGCTCATGCTAAGTCCAATTACCAGCTTATTTCACTGTGTTCTGTTGTTGGGAAAATTCTGGAAAGGATTTTTTCTAAACGTCTTGTTAATCACATATATAGAGAGGGGATAATTTCACCTAGTCAACATGGATTCTTGCCCAAGCGCTCGTGTGTTACACAATTAACGACCCTGTATCATGGTTGGGCTAATGCTATTGATGTTTCTAAACCCCCTCGTATTGATGCTGTTTTTTTATTGGTTGAAGGCCTTTGACCGTGTCAATCACCAAGTGAGATGGTTTAAGTCCATCCTGGGTAGCAACCAGACTTATACTGGTCTCCAATGATTATAGTATCAGTTCTACGCTGAGTGTCTGCACAACACAGTTTGTGACGCTACTCAGTGGCCATGTAATACCCCCAGGAGGAAGCGTGGGTGCAACCCGGATGCTCAGCAGAAGTGCACTCCCCCTGAACTGATCAGAAATGAGGAGGAAGGGGTTGGGTGGGTTGGGAGAGTCTGGTGTAGCAGGGTGTGTCACTTGACCAAGAGTGAATTCATGTAGCCAAAGGAGGTCTGTATAATGGAATGGCTTGCGTTCCTGGTTGCGTAAGATGATGTGAGTGCCGCACAGATAAGTCTGGTGTAGCAGGGTGTGTCACTTGACCAAGAGTGAATTCATGTAGCCAAAGGAGGTCTGTATAATGGAATGGCTTGCGTTCCTGCTTGCGTAAGATGATGTGAGTGCCGCACAGATAACCGAAAAGGCATGTCGTACAAAAAAAAATTAAAAGAAATTCAAGCCCACAAGTTTGAAATACAAAAAACATGACGACTCGAATTCCCCCTGTGAGTTGGATAGTGAGTCAGGAATTGTATGCGGAGGAATAATAGGTCTACCAGTGGTGATTGAGCATGATGCCTTCCAGAATGAAGGAAGAAAAGCCCACGGTGCTTCTTATCTTTACTATTTGCTCTCATTACACTTTACAGATGTACGAGTTTAGGCAGTTAATGGCTATGGCTAGCTTGCTGCCTGGAGGTGGCGTATGTATCAAGAACTCAATCAAATCCAAGGTAAGTACCATAATGAGTGAAAAATGCAGATCATCCTGTGATCTCTGTAAACAGTGTAGGCCTATTTATGGGCACAATAGCAACATTATTTATCATAGGGATATGTGATATTGTGTCCTTGTATATGTGTGCAGTGCATGCGCTAAGGATGTCGGCCCAAGCGGGCAATCACTCTGGAATAAATTTGCCGCCATGCCATAGTCCATCCACACAAGCTGCCTCCCTGGTCCACATTTATTTCTCCATCTCAACATAATGGCAATGGTGTTCTTGGTTGCAGTTCCTCCATAATACTCCTAGTGGAGTTTGAATGGAGGTGCTGTAGGGTGGACTTACGGCAACATGTTTTTGAAAAAGGGCTGTCTTACATTTAACTGCATCTGTTTGTGTAACTATTGTAGGGTAGAGACTATTCCATTCTTTAATTGTACGTTGGCTGGTACAACAAATTGAGATGAGTAGCCTTGTTGGTTTCTGGTGGCTTTTGGCTTGGTATGGGCTTGACAATCTATGTTGAGTTTTCCATGTTGCATTTTGTAGAAGTCAAGCAGTGTGCTTCACGTCTGTCGTGAAGGGTGCTCCATTCAAGTGAACGTAGGAGTTTGGTAACACTCCATTCCCTTCTGTAGGTTTTGGTCACAAATCCGGCAGGCTGTCTTTGAACATCTTTAACTGTGTATGGATCCCATGCACGAGTTCCGTGATCCAAGTGTGGCCCAACGAGGGTGAGATACAGCTTTCTCTTGCCAAAAATTAAGCAGTGGTGGATGTTTCATCTCAGAAAATTCAGCACACTGATTGCTTTTGCTGTCGCACGATGCGTCTGGCCAGTCCAGTGCAGATCAAGTTAAACTTTGATGCAAAGATGCTTTATCTGTTTGGTTTCCTCAAGGGGGATACCAAGGATGTTATATGATGTTTCACCTGGATTCCTCCTCTGGACAGATTAAAATGCATGCCCCACTTTTGTGACCGTTCAGCCATCGTATCAAGATCTTTTTGAAGAGCATCATTAGCAGACTTTGATTAAACGATGTAACAGGCAATCATCGGCGAATAGTTTGGTGGTGCTTGTGACTATTTCATGGATGTCGTTGATATGAAGAAACAATGTCGAACCAATATTCTGCCCTTGGTTTTACCGCTTGGCACAGGATGCCACTCGTTGTGGGCACTTTGATAGGAAGCTGGAAATCCATCATTTTGTATTGGAACTAACACTGTAGAAATCAAGTCTTTGATGGGGGGTGGCATGGAATGTTTTGGCAAAATCAAGCAATACTAGGTTAGTGACAACATTGTTGTCAAAAATCTTAGCTAGATCATTTGCAATCAAGATAGCTGAAACTGGCATGACCTCTGCTTCCTGAATGCATGCTGATTATCAGAAAGACAATGTCCAGAAAGCTGTCCCATGAGGTTGCTGTCCATAATGTGTTCCAACAATTTGCAGCAAACAGGACGATGCTTTGCAGGGTTGGTAGTTGAACCTTTCTTGAAAATAGGAATGATGTTGAAGTGATATTACAAGTGGCGGTAATTAATAGAGACCGGAGGTGGGAGTTTCAAGCTTCTACAGAGCTTATGAATGAGTGGTTTATTCATACAGTGTGTGTACATGCATGTAGGTGTATAAGATAGTTCCAATCACAACAGATGTTTGCCTTTCCCGGATTCAGAGGTCATCTGAGTCGCTCACTTTTGAGACCTGTTTCTGCTGAGCGCCATGGCTAGCTTTCGTGAACGGAGCGTGTCGTTATTGCTTCATTTACATCTCATGAATATGGCTTTTCCAGGATTTTGTTGACGTAGCACCATGGAAATGGTTCTCCAGCTGGTGCATGTACACATTGAGCTGACGCGCTCATGTCAATGCACGTAATTACACGTAGTATAGTAACGCATGTGTAGTTGCAGTTATACACTGCCCCAAATCCGAGGTGCAGAGCCTTATCGCTTCGAACCCATCGTGCCACCGGAGTGCCGACAGGATCCTGATCAGGCTGGCAATGGGGCCACTGCTGGTGAACGAGACGGTGAAGGGAGACCAAGATCATTTGCTTCCGTACTCCGGTGAATTTGCCCCCTCTTGTTTTAATCCACTCTTCTTGGCATGGATGTACAATTTCTATCTCATGTTGCACAACTGCTTGAGTCTCGTAGAGAACCAAGGAGGGCGCATGCGACCCTTAATGAGCTTGTGGGGAACATGCTTTGTATCAGTGTCATTTAATAGTTGGTGCAGTGCACAATATGCCACAGTTGTGCATTTTGTGCGGCTCATCAACTCACCCAAAGAGTGACTTCAGCATAGGAGGACAAATATGCATTTGACAACCACAGTTACTCTTTTGCACATTTTCCATGTGGATCACACATGCATGTATATATATGCACAGATTCAGCCATCTCAACCACATCCAGTTGCCCTCAACAGATCTTTTATTCTGGATGCTGGTTGAAGAAACCTGCAGCCAAATGCTCTGCCCATCTATAATTTTTTCATTGTCCACCTTTCCCCAGGGAGGGATTTTATGGGGTGGCCGGGGGATTTAATCTTGGCATGTAGTGTTTGCTTGCACCATAGGTTGATTACTAATTCCAGAACAAGGCGAAACATCAGAGACTAAGTCTGGAGGTGAGGTCAGTTGTAGGGACAAGGTGTTTTTAGAGCTAGTTTGTAATGCCACGTCCGGTAGTAAATGTCACTTTCTGGGTCAGGTGATTTGTCAAAATGAGGTTAGGCAATGCTTCCTGAAGACCTCCTTTGGGTTCACACTGTAAACCATCAGAGCAGTCTACCCCTTGAACATTAAAGTCACCCCCAAGGATGATGAATGGAGAGCCCCTCGAAACATAAACTTTGGAGATGTTAGATTCATGGTCTAAAAGAGGCACAGGATTTACCATTGGGTGGACAGTAAAAACTTCCAATCAGGAGCGTTTGTCCCTGGAATGAAGCTTGACACCAGATTTGCTCATAATAGCTGGTTAACCCCTTCACGTCCTGATAGTTTTACCGCAACCCACCTGGCTGCCGGGTTTATTTTCCGAATTTGGCAAAAGGCAACTGCAGACGCCTACATTGGGCACCAGGCCTATCTGGCAAGTTTGCTGGGTCACACACTGCACACAGCCTGGCTCTGTGTAGTCATGAAGCCTGCTGGGGTATTTGGATCCCAGGTACCCGGCACTTGCCTTGCTCATGTGACAACACCAACTACCCAAGGACGCTCGGTTACAGTGGAGAGTGCAGCACCCGCTCAGTTCACACGGTCTATGCTTGCTTTTAGTGGGCACCGTGGCTTGTGTGCCCGCTTCCCAGTAGTCCATGCATGCCCAGCATCAATGTCCAGCCCCAACTTGTATATTGAGTGTGCTTCACAAGTTTTTATTTCAGCTAATACCCGGTGAAGATTTCCCGTAAAATTCCCCTAATGTTTTTATTTTGCGCAAAGTTTGCTCATAATTTTCTTGAACATTTCTAAGTTGTTTTTTTTTGGCAAGTTCTATTCAAATCCCCTTTCCGTATGTAATGATATATATAAACAGCCCCGTCTAAGTTTGAACCTTCCCATAAAAACTATCTTTCCAAACTAGTCCTCCCCATAATTATAAAATTAACAGACACTAGAAAAACACAAAACAAATTTCTCACTTTTCTTCTTCTCTTGACGACTTGTCATTTCTTTTTTTTCTCTTTTCTCATATTTACAATCATTTTATCTTTCTTCAATGTTATTAAAAAAAAGGAACCTTCCAGTAAAAAACTTAGCCAAAAAAAGGAAAGGAGGTGGAGAGTAGTTGCATTACACGATGTCTTGACACAGGAGAAAATTCATTGTACATGAATAAGTAATTGATTCAAGTATAATAAACCTTGAAGGATTTGCCTCAAAATTCATGTACTATTTCTTGGAATACAGGAAACTTTACGTAAATAAGCAATTGATTCAAGTGTGATAAACCTTGAAATAAGGAGCAGCAAAAAGTGGAACTTGCCTAATTTCACACATCAATTTAGTCACTTTTCTTTTACCATATCTAGAACAAACATCATAAAATTTCATGTACTATTTCATTTATGATTTTTTGGAATACAGGAAACTTTGTGATATTCCTTGAAACAAGGAACAGCGCAAAGTGGCACTTTACAAATTTCACACATCGCTTTGGTCTCTTTTCTTTTGCCATTTCTAGAACAAACATCACACTGTTTGTATAATGTAGCTCGTTTTCCAGTTTGGCAAATTTCTACCGCAAAATGTCTTCCTATCAGTCTACCTGGACCAGGAAGACAGGGTGGTCTACCTCTAGATCGATTCACTGGCAAATTTGGTGAACGCAACTCTAAAATTTCACTTACCTTGGAACCTCTCTGACATGTTTTAGGTGATCTTCAAATGACTGGGAGAAAATCAACATATCAATGAAATTGACAACATTAGATTGACCTCAAAGGAGTTCCCTCATCATGCACATAAATGTTGCTGGCGCATTTATCATTCTGAATGGGAGAACTGTAAACTCAGGCATTATGAATGCAGTTTTGTCTTTGTCATGATCAGCAATTGGGATTTGCCAGTACCCTTTGGTCAAATCATCCTTTTTTTTTGACTGACACGATTGGCGACGCGTATTTCAATTGTGAATATTTGATTACACCAGTTTTCAGCATTGCCCCAAAGGCCGGAGATTTTCATTAGTTGAAAAGCTTATGAGACAAAACTTAAGTTCCAGATTTACTAAACTGGGCATGTTATTACCAGTACCATGGACTAATATCAGAAAATTATGTAAGCTGTTTCCATACCTGTCGAGTATTGTCCCCAGTGATATGATATCTCTGATCTGTCACACTTCAGAAAACTTTGCCAAGGGACTAGCTTGTTCTTGTCTCTCTGTCACTGCTGAAACTAGGGAAACTAATAACAAACCGTGTTTGAATTTCAGCTCATATGACTAGCACTTGTGGGAGCCACTGTTTCAAATTATAAGGTGCACTTTACAACGGCAATTGAAGCATCATTGAAAATAGTATCAAATCAACAAAGATCAGGGCCAAATAATATACAAGCTCACATTACTTGAATTTCTCATAAACATTTCATTAAAATCTCATTATCTTCTCAGTTGTCATTTTCCATTTCTTTTTAATTGTTGCTTTAGCTAAGTTAGCTAAGTATATTTATTCTTCAGAACACCTTAAAATACATTTCCAATAAGTAATCTTTCTCAAGCCTTTAGGCATCGATTTAAACATTCCTCTATTTTTGGCATTCTTAAGATCTGTTTTCAACCATCTGCATTCAGATGAAATCCCACAACACAAGAAACGTTGATCTAGGGCTATAATTAAACAATCCCACCTATTTTGTCAGCCAGTCAATCTCTTCCAGTTAAGGTTTCAGCTGCCATCCCCAAATGCAATCCACCTTGAGTAGAAGCACAGCCTAATTGGTTGAGAAGAGTCGTGTTGGTTGGGGTATTCATTTTGTTGGTAGCAATGGGGCTGCTACCATGTCCTAGCTAGTCGTTCATGAACCAGTGATGCACAGTTAGTACCAAAGGAGCCTCTGATGCCAAGGAAATAGCGTTCTCTCTCAGTCCAACTAAAGGCCAATATGGGAGATCACAGTCTGTGCAGAAAACATTCCCAAATTATAAACGGTATTAACCATAGCCTCCCAGCGTGCATGTGAAATCATATTGAAATCAGACGACTTTTGGGACTGTTTGAGCTATGTTATGGCTCCCTATATATACATGTCACCCAGTAATTGGGCAAAATAAATTTATCCACCAAGGACGACTTTTAAATAGACATAATGATGTCACACTTTGTCTACACTTGCTATATCAAAAGACGATGAGGTGGGGTAGGTCTTAATGTACTAGGTCTAGAGGATATGAGGGAATGAGTTGTGTGGCCACATGCATTCTGTCAGATGATCACACGCAAGAGAAAATTTATCAGACTTGCAGAGCCAGCTAGTTCTGCAGCAACGCTGAGTTGATTGGAATGTGCAGTCTGCAAATGGAACAAAGGCTGGTGTCAGAATGGCCAAAACTTGTTACATCTCCAGACAGTCCCATTTCAGATGAACTCACCAACAGTCTACATAAGGCAAACAAAGGAGTAAATAGGAACTTGCTGTTGCTAGAGATGAGTCTTCAAGGACCAGTCTGATGCAGTGCTGACAAAAGATGTCCTGCTGCTCCGTCCCGATGTTGCCAAGACAACTTCTCTTGACAAACTCGAGTGCCAGAATTCAACTGACAAGTCAGAGGGGTACAAGCAACATGCCGGTTTGTTGACATCAAGCCTTCTGCAGTGGACTTAGTTGCAATGCTGCTCTCATACACCACTGATCAAGGAAATCCTGATTGTGATGGCTGGCCTACGTTGAATGCCAGATGCCGACTGAGGAATGTCAGGGTTTGTGCAACACAGAATTTAAAAGGCTGATGGAAGGAGTCTTTTGTCAGCAATGGACGCAACTGTCCCTTCAAGGAATGCCCTGCAATATACATCTACAAATGTCTTGAACGCAGTGAAATTGTCACCCCAAAAATGGACATGTGCAACAAGATTGAGAGCAATTGTGAAAAACATTCGTGAAGTGCAGCGTTGCAGGAAAGGTGCCAGTTGCCGTGGCGACTGACAAAGTCAAGCATCCTTTTGGTGGCTAAAATTTTTATAGCAACCATGGAAATTGTCCACTTTATTGGTCTGCTGAAAAATATTAGTTCAGTCATTGTGCGCTGTGTTTGTTTTAACTTTTCACCTGAGACATGCTGCACGTCCTATATATCCTTGACTTTATCCCCAATCAAAATTAAATTTTTACAAGCAGAAAACTGGGATTTACTTATTTTATCTCACTAAAAGTTTTGTATTTGTTTTCCATCTCAATAATTATACAAATAACTAGCCAGGAAGAAACCAAAATGAGAGCAAGCAGAAACTAAGATGAATGACAACATTTTCCATAGTGTATGATGGTTCACTTCCCGGTAAAAGTTTACTCCACTGTGCTTGTTTTTTCTGCTCTTGTTTCAATAAAAACCTGGAATTCAAAAGTACAGAGTACAAATTATTTTGTTTTCTGTTGTATTTTGCCTCCATTTGATCTTGATGTACAGAAAAAGCAGCAAAAAGCACCTTTTTAAATCCCAATCAAAACAACATGGCCGCTACCGTTCTCGAGATCTTTAATAGAGGGCAACTTTCACATTGTGACACAATAACACACTTGAGAGAAGCAGAATATCTCCGAAGTCATTCATTTGAAAAAAAGAAAGAAAAATGTTGCCCCTGGGAGAAACCTCAGGGGTTAATGAGCATGGCTATGGCATTTTACACATTTTGAATAGGAAAACATGTATCTTGTGTACATGCCTTTTGCATCTTGAAGGCGCTGATTTTTTTCCTTCCTTTACCAAATCTGGACAAACTTTTCCTCTTTAACACAAACGTCCTATTTTAAGGTTCATCTGGGCTCATTTTGTTGTAGATATACCCCCCTTCGGAGGAGGATCCAGGGTGGAAATGGGGGGTTGTAAAGTGGCTTGCCTGCCCAGTGTAACAAGATTCAACGGGTCAACTCTCCCTAAGGCCAAACAGCCTCCAAGTCTGTGGTTGCAAGTCACCAAGTCACCACGCTACAGTGGCATTGTTCAATGGAACTAGTTCCCATTGTGTCAGTTTGTTTGGCTCCTGCTGATTGCCCAGTGCATGGAAGTGCATCAAACTTTTACACCTGTTGCACTGTGCTGCATCTGGCAGGGTTAGAGTCAAGTTCAATATTGTCAAGGTGATTGATTTAACCTTTTTCTCTTCTTCTTCCATTTCAGAAGGATGTAAGATGCAGGCCCTTTTGATTCTGCAATCTGACTTTCATCTTGCCTGATCCTTCATCAGTGCTCCGAGAGGCGGTACTTTTATGCCAACAAGGGGATAGGTGTGTGAAGTTAAAATAAGCAGGCTGTATAAGATAACATTTATTAACAATTGCTGTATTTGCACAAAACAAATGGTCATTTTCATGCTGTTATTTTGAACGAAAAGCAAATACAAACTGTTCAAACGTGTTGACTTTTTAAAATTGGAACATTTTGATTTCTAAAAAAGGAAAAAATTGTAATTAATTAATGGAAAATTCCTTGCAAACGAGGGCGCTATTTGCTGCATTACAGGCGTTACACAAACATGTATATGTTTATAAATAGATTCTCTAGCATGGCTGCTTGTTTTGCTACATGGGCTGTAACATGGAAACATTACAATTTTGTGCCGTCTTAGAATATGAAAATCAAGACAGTTCTGATTAAAGTAGAAGGGTTAGCAGGTTTGGAGTACATGTGCATGAGCATTGCAAGGCTTGAAATTCGACTTTTGGGGGCACTGCCATTTTGGCCTCACGAAATACCGGTAGGACACGTTGAGGGGTAGCCCTACTAAGGATGGATCGGGAGTGAGAGTCCGTGCCACACTAGTGGGGCTAGTTAAGAGGCACCGCGGCTAATAACAGGAACAAAAGGCCAAATATCTACAAAGGAAAGGCACTGAGGCCAAGGTGTACATGTAAAATTTTCTGCAAAACAAGTTATGAAATTGAAAAAAAATGGTGTTTTATGTGCTTGATGATGAGCTATCATATTTAAATATTTTACAATCCATGACAAAAGATCTTATATTACAGGATAGAACTGGCATATTTTCTGCGAAAGAATTTCTTAATTTAAGAATGCTAATAAATTTAACCTTACATTTAACAAAGAGAACGGGCTTTGTTTCAATTTGACAAATCTTTTTTGACTGCACTGCATGAGTTTACCAACAACATCTCCTTGTGGTGTAAAGTTTACCAATTCATCACGTCACAGAATAATCAGACACACGTAGTTGAATTTGCTGCGTGCATGCATACACAATCCGCAACTAAAGGGACAAACGACCTAGCCGTAGCTGTGGAGGCCCGTTTCGGACATGGCCTAAGCCCGTGTATGCCTGTACCAGCCGAGTTGTTGCACAATATGCCCGTATGTGTGCTTGGCACCTGCAGCGAATAATCATCCACGAACGTTGGGCTGCAGAATGGAATACACGTACATACATGTACAAATCTGTATTAGTTTATATCAGTCTACAGATGCAATGCCTCGTTAGTCAAATGCTTTGTAAGTCCAAAAATTCAGACTCCTGAGGCATCAGACTTATGAGGTGTTGGACTTCCATACGCACCCAGCCTCGTCAAGCTGTACGGTGCTGCGGCGCATTGCGCCGGGTCGGCCAGTTTGGCTGGCTAGGCTATATGTGCACCCATGTGGCATGAAGACGATCGTGTAATATTAGACCGCAACACGAAATACATTCACATGCATGCAAAGTAAGCAACTTTTGAGAAACAAGGGCACCACTGCCAGGAAGAATGGGACACATGGCCAATTTGGGCCGTGGACAAAGTGGAACTTTTTAGGGCACCACGCCCCCTTGTAAGGGCAATGATCGCCATGGCCACAGCAGGTGTGTTTTCCATCTCAATAATTATACAAATAACTAGCCAGGAAGAAACCAAAATGAGAGCAAGCAGAAACTAAGATGAATGACAACATTTTCCATAGTGTATGATGGTTCACTTCCCGGTAAAAGTTTACTCCACTGTGCTTGTTTTTTCTGCTCTTGTTTCAATAAAAACCTGGAATTCAAAAGTACAGAGTACAAATTATTTTGTTTTCTGTTGTATTTTGCCTCCATTTGATCTTGATGTACAGAAAAAGCAGCAAAAAGCACCTTTTTAAATCCCAATCAAAACAACATGGCCGCTACCATTCTCGAGATCTTTAATAGAGGGCAACTTTCACATTGTGACACAATAACACACTTGAGAGAAGCAGAATATCTCCGAAGTCATTCATTTGAAAAAAAGGAAGAAAAATGTTGCCCCTGGGAGAAACCTCAGGGGTTAATGAGCATGGCTATGGCATTTTACACATTTTGAATAGGAAAACATGTATCTTGTGTACATGCCTTTTGCATCTTGAAGGCGCTGATTTTTTTCCTTCCTTTACCAAATCTGGACAAACTTTTCCTCTTTAACACAAACGTCCTATTTTAAGGTTCATCTGGGCTCATTTTGTTGTAGATATACCCCCCTTCGGAGGAGGATCCAGGGTGGAAATGGGGGGTTGTTAAGTGGCTTGCCTGCCCAGTGTAACAAGATTCAACGGGTCAACTCTCCCTAAGGCCAAACAGCCTCCAAGTCTGTGGTTGCAAGTCACCAAGTCACCACGCTACAGTGGCATTGTTCAATGGAACTAGTTCCCATTGTGTCAGTTTGTTTGGCTCCTGCTGATTGCCCAGTGCATGGAAGTGCATCAAACTTTTACACCTGTTGCACTGTGCTGCATCTGGCAGGGTTAGAGTCAAGTTCAATATTGTCAAGGTGATTGATTTAACCTTTTTCTCTTCTTCTTCCATTTCAGAAGGATGTAAGATGCAGGCCCTTTTGATTCTGCAATCTGACTTTCATCTTGCCTGATCCTTCATCAGTGCTCCGAGAGGCGGTACTTTTATGCCAACAAGGGGATAGGTGTGTGAAGTTAAAATAAGTAGGCTATATAAGATAACATTTATTAACAATTGCTGTATTTGCACAAAACAAATGGTCATTTTCATGCTGTTATTTTGAACGAAAAGCAAATACAAACTGTTCAAACGTGTTGACTTTTTAAAATTGGAACATTTTGATTTCTAAAAAAGGAAAAAATTGTAATTAATTAATGGAAAATGCCTTGCAAACGAGGGCGCTATTTGCTGCATTACAGGCGTTACACAAACATGTATATGTTTGTAAATAGATTCTCTAGCATGGCTGCTTGTTTTGCTACATGGGTTGTAACATGGAAACATTACAATTTTGTGCCGTCTTAGAATATGAAAATCAGGACAGTTCTGGTTAAAGTAGAAGGGTTAGCAGGTTTGAAGTACATGTACATGAGCATTGCAAGGCTTGAAATTCGACTTTTGGGGGCACTGCCATTTTGGCCTCACGAAATACCGGTAGGACATGTTGAGGGGTAGCCGTACTAAGGATGGATCGGGAGTGAGAGTCTGTGCCACACTAGTGGGGCTAGTTAAGGGGCACCGCGGCTAATAACAGGAACAAAAGGCCAAATATCTACAAAGGAAAGGCACTGAGGCCAAGATGTACATGTAAAATTTTCTGCAAAACAAGTTATGAAATTTAAAAAAAATGGTGTTTTATGTGCTTGATAATGAGCTATCATATTCAAATATTTTACAATCCATGACAAAAGATCTTATATTACAGGATAGAACTGGCATATTTTCTGCGAAAGAATTTCTTAATTTAAGAATGCTAATAAATTTAACCTTACATTTAACAAAGAGAACGGGCTTTGTTTCAATTTGACAAATCTTTTTGGACTGCACTGCATGAGTTTACCAACAACATCCCCTTGTGGTGTAAAGTTTACCAATTCATCACGTCACAGAATAATCAGACTCACGTAGTTGAATTTGCTGCGTGCATGCATACACAATCCGCAACTAAAGGGACAAACGACCTAGCCGTAGCTGTGGAGGCCCGTTTCGGACATAGCCTAAGCCGTGTATGCCTGTATCAGCCGAGTTGTTGACCAATATGCCCGTATGTGTGCTTGGCACCTGCAGCGAATAATCATCCACGAACATTGGGCTGTAGAATGAAATACACGTACATACATGTACAAATCTGTATTAGTTTATATCAGTCTACAGATGCAATGCCTCGTTAGTCAAATGCTTTGTAAGTCCAAAAATTCAGACTCCTTAGGCATCGGACTTCTGAGGTGTTGGACTTCCATACGCACCCAGCCTCGTCAAGCTGTACGGTGCTGCGGCGCATTGCGCCGGGTCGGCCAGTTTGGCTGGCTAGGCTATATGTGTACCCATGTGGCATGAAGACGATCGTGTAATATTAGACCGCAACACGAAATACATTCACATGCATGCAAAGTAAGCAACTTTTGAGAAACAAGGGGCACCACTGCCAGGAAGAATGGGACACATGACCAATTTGGGCCGTGGACAAAGTGGAACTTTTTAGGGCACCACGCCCCCTTGTAAGGGCACTGACCGCCATTGGCCACAGCAGGTGTGGTGAAAGTCGAGTGCTGGCATTACATGTATGCCATGTCCCTATACTTACGCACATCAGTCATCCAGTAATCTCTTACCTGAATGAGATGTATGTTCATTACACAGCTTCCAGGAGCACTGAACGGTTGGGCCAAGCATTGAAGTGTGCCAATGCAATGAAGAAGTACACGTACAGGATGAGCCTACAAAATAAGTAGGATGCTACGGGGGAGAACTGCAAACTAAAATTGATGAAGAATTCAAGGGAAAAATTGCAGGGAACTTACTGGAACTTACTTAGTAAGTACTGTACTCATCAGACACCGATTCTAGATTTTGAAACAAAACATGTCAAAACACCAACCCACCCTAGAGAAGTAACTTAAAAACTCAAAACCTAACAGTAACACTTAAAAAGACCAAAGACTAAAAGCTAAACAACAACACAGTGTGTAAAATGAACCTCATAATACACTCAGGCTTTAATCACTGACTCTAGCAGACTTAAGCAGAAGACCACTCCAATTATGAGGGACAATACTTGTAAGTAGACTTGTCTCTACGTGTATCTGCTGATCTGCTAGTGCTACACTGAGTGTGGCCAGACCATGTGGGAGCTTGAGTTTAGGAGTAGGGTAAAGCATACAGAGGTACCCACTGTCCACCAGACTGGCCCAATTACAGTTGTGTCCTCTAAAGTGCCGCTCAAAACCTTTCCTTGACTTTTTTCCTCATGGAACATTTCCAATATCTCTCCTGAAAACTTTAAATTCGTTCTGTTAAATAATGACATTATAACCTTCAAATTAAAAACACATGCTACTAATCACCTCTCTGAACAATTTTGATGTCATGAAATTTGATAGCCTGATATTAATGATAACATCCAGTAATTGGCACAATTTCAGCTGAGTGTTCCCCAAGTCCTAACGTGCGCCGTGCACCGGAACAAATCTCTCAAAAATCCCACATCCATGGCATGCCATGGGTACGGTACAGGCCAGGGATGGTGCTTTTCAAATGAAACATGTTCAGCTTAAATAGTTTGATCGTTCAAACATGCTCGTTCAGATTAGAGCCTGAAAAATACTGAGCGTTAGAACTAAAAATGTCTACACCAAAAAAAAATGAAGTTGCTTTTGGATTGCTTGCCCCAGCTCCACCAGCACGTGGGCATCATCACGCTGATGCCAGCGCGCGAGGAGAAATGTCGGTTACAGCGCCCCCTATATTAAGATTGACTAAACGCACTACGCTCCAGCTCAATATTTTGTGGACCCTGGGAAGACACATGTGCGCCATGGTCGGGACTGATCATAGAAATGATAATACATGTATAAATCACGTTGACGAATTTGGGACAAGTAGCTTCCAACTCGGGGCGTGTTTCGCACAAAAGTAGATCACTGCTTTAAAAAATAATTACCTTATGAATTCAGGATTGTGTAAACTAGTTTGATCTGTTTTATTGCGCGGCTTTTACAGACAGACTACCATAAAGCCAAACCGTAATAATTAGGCCTGTAACGTTTATCTACGTACAAGACCGCCGCGGTATACTGTTCTTTAGGTTTTTGGAAGTGATGGGTCAGTTTCTGAGAGGATATTTCTCTTTTAGGTCAGGTAATTCTTCAGTTTCTATTAATTTATATAGTAGCAAATGTTTTCAAAAGCCATGTGTCTCTGCGTTGGATTTTTAAAGAAATAACTGAACGAAAACGTATTACAAATTATAACATCTTTGCTCGTTATTTGTTCTATCAAAGTGTTCCGGAAGTGCACCATCAGGGGTCAACATTCAGGCTCTGTTATAGGTAGACTTGTCTCTTTTTACCCAACGGTTTTAGAAAGTGGATTTGTTGTACCACTTATTTACCCATGCAGTGTTATGCTCTTAAAGTTGCCCACCAGTCCAGCGATTCAACCGTTATTCCGCGTAGGGCAAAAGTATGCTTAAATTAATATTTTCGGAAAAGGACTGATTAAAAATATAGCACAGCAAAAGAAAACCGCTTCTGGTCATTGTCTTGAATGTCGACCTGATCCGACACCCACCCCCGCCACACACAAAACCCTCGAAAGGCTAACCCGTTCCTTCGGAGCGCCAGGCGGCATTATTTCCGCCCTACATTGTATGTACATGTATTTTGTAATGGGGGGGGGCATTTACTGTTTGACAGTGAGTGTGACCCAACTTGCAAAAACGCACAGTTGCATTTGAAGTCCCTCTCTACGAGCCCCTAAGGAGACAGGTACAATGAGGTTTTTTTTATTCTGTTCCCTCGAAATCGTCTCGATCCCACGAAATAATATAATAATAAGTACCACTCTATGTTGCCCATCTTTTGCTCATATTATGCATGCAGTCCATATCAAGAAAGCCTACCATAAACAAAATGCATCAAATTCCAGTATCGGTTTAGCTTCAGGAGGCATTATATTGCAACCTAAAAAAGGCATATTAAGCTAGAATTCCCAGAATTTCGGACGCAACTTTGGTGATTTTTTGGTAGTTAACGTCTCGTATAGCATCTCTTTTACGACTGACTGTATTTTGACGTCATGGTGTATGTTGCGGTCATGATGTAAACTACGGCTGCATCCAAATCTCTTGTCTAGAGCTAGGTCTAGGTCTTCATTCCATTGGAACTGCATGGGGACGCAGAGACAATAGACCTAGTCGTAGCTCTGGAAGCCCAAGCCTCAGACGGTTGCGTTCGTCCAGGCTTTTGGGGTAGAAAATATACGGTGTTTTAGATTGAAGCAAATTGACTCGCATAAAGTTTTGGGAGATTTTTTTTTTTATCTTTCCAATAGTGGTCATTCTTTGGATTTACATTACGAAAAAAAATACTTGCATTATCTTCAGATCTTCGTGGTGCTTGTGCACACTGACAGGGCCTACTTCAAGCGCACCAATCACCAGCGCTGTTTGATCCCCAACTTGGTACCCTGCTCAATATGTGCGGAAGTTGATCGACGACCAGTTTTTCCACGGTGGCGCGAGCATTAGCATGACAATGCCTACGCACGAGAACGCATGAGTGGCCACGTTGGCGGGTTTGTTTAAATGTGACTTCACAGGAGGTGAGTTTAAAGGTGAGAAATATCACTGGCTTACCATGCAACAATTGAAAATAAATGGAGAAATGACGGCAAAGACGATAATGAGATTTCCATATGACAAACCCCACAAGTGTGGGCTTGGCTTTGTTGATTTTACCCTGTTTTTGCTTTGGTAAAGTGCACCCTGTATTTAAACATGGCGGCCCCACTGTTAAGGCATGCAAGCTGGGATTTTAACGGGGTTCCTTTGGTTTCTTAACTTGTAACAGTAATGGAGAGACGAGGAACACTCCTGTGAGACCGTTTTCTGGATTGTTGCACATCTAAGATGTATTCTGACACTTCATTGTACTCAGCAGGTATGGAAACAGCTCACGTCATATAAACACTGAAGGCCTAGCTTACTTCTGATAACAGCCCAACAGTAAATGGTAATATAATAAAAAAATAGGCCTAGGGAGTAATAGGGGCCTATGTACAGTTGTTTTGTAAATCTGAAACATGAGTTTTGTCCAACAAATCTCCAGCCTGTATGTGGGGCCGATGTTACTAATTTTATAGTTGATGAGTAGTCTAAACAAACTGGAGGATAGTATGATTTGATGTGGTAAATGAAGAGAAAACATTACTTTACACCCCATGACAATTTGTCAGGAAGCCAAAGTCTTTGAAACTAACTAGACCTACCCACTTAGGTTCGGAATTATATAAATACATGATACAATCTGTAATTTCTACATATTTCAGTGAAGTGGTAAAAATCCAATTGGGTAGAAAGCAGGCCTAATACTTTGAGTCTGTGTTGCATGGAGCCTTGCATGGAGCCATACATGGAGATTTCCACTGATTGCATGATAAAAATCTTAAAATTGGAGGTTGTGCTAATCATTTCTAAATACAAATTGATTATCTTCAAAGATTTTTCTGTGCCAAAATGATTTTGGTTGAGGTGTTACCATAGAATTTTTCTGTAGTGAAAATGCAATGGGGAGAGGTCTAGTTTCCAAGATAACTGTCCTCTTTGTTTTGTTCATCTGTCTATGTGCTATCGGTATGTTTGTCAGTCTGTTATTCCTCTGTCTGTTATTCCGTTGTCTCTCCCCGTCTCTCTCAGTCATTCTCATTCAGATACAAAGGTTATTGTGGCAGCACTTACCACCTAGATGTATGTTTCCTTCCTCAACTTAGTTTTGCTTATTGTTCAGGGTCGTACACTGGAATGCCAGTTAGCTTTTGTGATGGAAGCAAGACATTTGCCGGATTGTTTTGTGAGTCAATGATCTTATGTAGTCAAATGTGCAGTAGTCTTTTTCGAGCAGTGAAAATTTGTTTATTCCTGTCTTTGTGCCAAACAAATCATGATATTCTTGCAATTGGGGTTTTCACAAGAATGTGAAACACATAAATATGAAGCCAGCGTTGTTAAGGCCATCCTGATGGTCATTAGCTTGCAAAAATTTTTAAAGCCAGATTCAAGAACCATGATTTTATTCTGTCACAACAATACACTGCTTGACCGAAAGTCCAATTGATGTTTGAATAGAGTAGAATTTAGTTTATTTATGTCAGGAAATGATACTTCTTAAGACACTTTTGTATGATATTCCTCAATATATCTTTTAAATAACATTTGCAATTTTTGGCTTTATCATGTGTGTCATTACAAACATCCATTGCAAATATATATGTGGGGTATATCTTCAGAAAAGCCCTGACAAGAAATATTTTGGGCAGTTTATGTTGTACTCTATGTTGGTTACACACGGTGCGGCATCTCCATGTGAGACTACGGCATGGACAAGTATCGAACACTGGCTACAGCTCTCCACCGCTGCCTCTTTTCATCAAAATTTGAAGCCATATCGTGGAGGCAGGACCGGATTGTGGCTACCCCTGTCATGTGCCACCCCATACAATGCCATGTATTGACTTAATTGATACACCTGCAGTGCATTACAAAATCTCAATCAGCTCTCTCCATCTTTCTGATCCTTCAAAGCCCTCCGAGAACCAGCAAACAAGCTCCTCCACTCATTTTCTTGCCTTTTTTTTCATTTTGCATGATTAATGACTGTTATGTGCATTCATTTCAGCCAGAGCACAAGCCACTGATAAGTCATTGCTTTCAGGACGACCAGCTTCTTGGCCAGTGTTGTACAGGTGATTGTACTGTGATCTCTTGCTTTATAGGTAAAATGTGAGTGATTCTTTGTAAATTGGTCATCCGAAAGGTATGATTCACTGATTGAGTCTCCTGTGAACTCATTCCCTCATGTCCTATAGACCTAGTACATTAAGACCTACCCCACCTCACTGTATCGTGTGTAAACAAAGTGTGACGTCATTATGTCTACATTGTATTTAGGGGTCATCCTTGCTGGATAAATGTATTTTGCCCAAATACTGGGTATCATATATATAAGGAGCCATAACACAGCTCAAATGGTCCCCCAAATCCTCTGATTTCAATATGATTTCACATGCACCCTGGGAGGCTACGGTTAATACCGTTTATAATTTGGGAATGTTTTCTACACAGACTGTGATCTCCCATATTGGCCTTCAGTTGGACTGAGAGAGAACGCTATTTCCTTGGCATCAGAGGCTCCTTTGGTACTAACTGTGCATCACTGGTTCATGAACGACTAGGACATGCAAGAGGTGCAGCCCCATCGCTACCAACAAAATGAAGACTCCCAACCAACACAGCGCTTTTCAATCAAGTTGTGTGTCTACTCAAGGCAGATTGAAGAGATTGTTTGGCTGAAAAAATAGGTGGGATTGTTTAAATATAGCCCCAGATCAACACTTTTTGTTTTGCGGTCTTGCATCTGTATATGGTTGAAAACACATCATAAGGTCGTCTAGAACTACAAAGTAGATGGATGTAATTTGCTAAATCACTGCTGACAAGCTTGAGGAAAAGGACTTTTTGGGAAGTGTATTTAAGGTTTAAGGTATTTGGAAGAATAAAATGTACTTAGCTAATCAAGTAATGATTAAAAAGAAATGGAAAAATAACAACTAAAAAGATGAGATTTTTATAAAAGAAACTCTAGTGACGTGGGCTTGTATATTATTTGGCCCTGATCTTTGTCTATTTGACACTCTTTTCAATGATGCTTCAATTGATTGTAAAGTGCAATCTGCATTTTAAAATGGTGGCCTCTATAAGTGTGTTGTAATACAGATTGGAATTCAAACATGGTTTGTTTAGTTTCCCTAGTTTCAGTAGTTTGACGGAGAGATGAGCAAGCTGGTCCCTGGAGGCTGTTCTCTGGAGTGTAACAAATCGGAGATATCTTATCACTGGTGACACTACTCAACAGGTATGGAAAGAGTCTACATCATATTCTGATATTAGTCCATGGTAATGGTAATAGTGAGATGCTTGGTGGTTTGTACGTGTAGATCTTGACCTTGGGTTTTGTCTTTTAAGTTTTTCAAATAATCTCAAGCATTTAGGGTTGGGTTGAATTAAACTACAAAATACTGGATGGAATTATTTGATGTGGTCGTACAATTTGTGCCAAAGTGAACAGAAACAAGACAGAAGCTGCATCTACAGGCTGCTTGTAGTGAATGAGGAGTGTACTGAAATGAAATGTCCTCATTCCTGGATCCAAATTACATACAATGATGGGTGTACACATTCCACAGGGGTCATATAAAAAATCTGGACCCTTATTTTGTTTTATCAGCCAACTTTTTACTCACTGAAGCCATCCTTCTGTGTCAAATACATTAAAGTTGAAATGCATCGGTTTGTTACAATATGGCATACTAGCCAATATCGGCTTCATTTGGTACAAATTGCTCTTTGCTCGCTGCTGCCCCAGGCATGCAGAATCTCGATCTTGATCTTTACAAAATCGGTTCAGTGATTTCCATGTATGTTGCTTGGTCATTCTGCGCATGCTGTGTCGGATCTCATACCGCATGATTGGACAATGTTACAGAAGCTGATTGTGACACGATTGTACAATTTGCCAGATTGAGGCTCTCCATGCCTATGGCAGCAGCATGCAGAATAAATAACGTGTGTGTCCAGAGTTTCTTTTATGATGTCCTTAACACAGGCTGGCTTCTATCATACACACTAAGGATTCAACATTGGCTGGGAAGTATGATGTAAGCCATCTTGACAATAATTCTTTGGTGTTCCACATGCCTGGAAGAAGGTCATTTACGGAAGCACTTATAACTTACTTTTCTCTATCTTTCTCATTCTCCACTGCCCCCCGAGTATCAGTTAATTCAAGCTAATGCACTCGTGCCGTATTGTCATTTCTTCCTTTTGCATGTTTTAAATGACTGTTGTGTGTGTCCATCTCAGCCAGATCACAAGCCGCTGAGTGAGCCGCTGTTCATGGTACATCCAAATTCTTGATGATGGGGTTCCAGTGCTTGTTGTTGAGGTGATCGGACTTTGATCTCTTGCTGCTGCCTGCTGGGTAAAAGGTGCGTAGGTCCAATGTTGTTGGTTATTCCAAAGGTATAATTCACAGATTGAGTCCCTTGTGCACTCGTATATATTTCATATACGGACCCAAAACATAATGAGGTCCAGCTATTATTTTGTACTTGGACAATTATTGCTTCCCACCTCACTGCCTTAGGAAACTAAGCATGACGTCTTTATGTTACTGGTCTCTTCACTTTTCCAAAAGTTGACAGGGACGGTGGTCCTTCTCTGTGGATTAATTTAATTTTTGCCTAAACCTGGGTGACATACCTGTGTATGGGGAGCCATAATGTAATACCATTGATAAATTTGGGATGGCAGGTAAAACGTGAAATATCAGAGAGTGTTTGGCCCAACCCCCTTTGGTGTATGCAAAATCCTATTGAATCAGACGATTTTGGACTGTCTAAATTTTCTTCTTTCTAGGGCTATTGAAAGAGCCCAAGAAAGTAGAGGGGATGTCAGTTTAAAATGGCTGCTTCGAAGCTTTGGAATTATGACTTTTCAAGAGCTGTGTTTGCTGATCAACCAGCAATTGAAGAGAGTTGAAACAAATATCAATACGAAAATGAGAGTTAAAGACTGTAAAGACATCGCAGTGATGTCTACTTGTATGTTATTGGGCCCTGATCTTTGTTGACTTGACTGTGGTTTTATTAGCTGTAGCATGGATGAAGAGACAAGACCAGGCCCCTTGGAGACAGTTTTCTGGATTGTAACACATCACTGGCAACTTGCATTACTGACAACACAACTCACTCGGTAAGCACTTTATATCATGTTCTGATTTGAGCCTAATAATGAGAGGCATGTTCCAGATTTTGAAACAATATCTGTACATAATTTTGTATACATGTACAATGGTTCTATAAAATCTGGAGCATGGCTTATCAGGCTCCACTCCTGAGGATGAGGAGAGCATGCTGGATAAAACGTCGAGTACACACTCTACGGTTCTTGTCAGAACCATTCCTTTTCCAAGAGAGATCTATCCACATGATGTAACCACAAGCCCTGCTTTTAGTCTCCACCATGTAAAGCTTCAAGTCTTTTTTTTTTCCATTTGTAAGTTTGTCTTGTAATAGGATGGTTTTGCAGCAATGTTGGCTCTATGTAAGGACTAATCCTAATTTTGCATTTGCCTGTGACTGTAGGGTTGGTGAAATTCAACTGATCTTGTTTTCATTTTGTTGTACATATCCACTGAAGAATGTTTCATTCGGATATTCCCAAATATAAGAGAACTAGACCCAAATGAAAGTGAAAGCTTGTGTCAGCCATTATGTTTGCTAGCAATCTTCTCCCTCTTGTACGTATCAGTCGATCTATTTCAGTAGTTCGTTTGGTCTTTTTATACGAGGATAGTCTTCAAGTAGTCGAAATTTGCTGACCTTGTTTAATTAGGAATGGTTTCATCTCTTCAGTCATTGGAGGATGTTTCATTTCCATATTTCCAAATATAAGAACATTTTCTGCAAAATTAAGGCCACACTTTAAAATGAATTTTTCTTACTGGTTGTTTTGATTCATGTAAATTTACTCACTTAAAAGTATCCACTGTGCCCTCCTTTTGAAGTGATTTTATTGGCTTGGTAATTTATCATTATCCGCATGATGCCTTTAATCATGTCATCCCAATTAAACATTTGTCTGTTATTTTTTACGCCTGTACTACCACGATTAAGGCCAAGATTTGGACTCTAGCACTGTGCCTATCTGTTCTACTTGTTAGTCTTCTCCTGACGGTTGAACAATGATGTGCTCCATGCTGTGACATGCTCAACCTCTCTCATCGTTTTCTTTATCATAGTCTGTCCTGGAATAGCACGAGCGAATTCCGGGTGTCATTTCTGTTGTATAAAAGCATTGAGCCTTTTTAGGGCAGTAAAAATAACACAAGCACTTTTAAACTGTTGTCTGGAATTGCCTTCATCAGCCCAGTGAAGAAAAAACAGTTTGGATTTCCTCAACATAACATAACTGGTAATTTGTAAATGTTGCAGTGACCGTTTGTCTTGTGGTGGCAGCAAAAGGTTTTGTTGAAAGG
>NC_141778.1:30395532-30451262 GCF_054643075.1 Acanthaster planci | reverse complement strand
TGAAGACCATCAGATGTCATTGAAGCAACAGGAATAATGTCGTCTGCAAACGAGTTGGATTGGCTGTAGTAAAACTATGTTTGCGTACATGTACGTACCTATCTGCCAGTAAATCTGCCAGTTAATGTCTCTTTAATGAGGAATTATTTCTTGCATTAATTACTTTCGTTTAATGATGCAGTTTGTCTTTTTCGTTCTAGATTTTAATTTTTTTTTTCAATTTAATTTTAAATTTCAGTGAGGCATAAATTTATATTCTTTCAAATGAATCATATTAGCATTAACATAAGTTATTTATCTGGATATTATGACAAAAATTCTCTTTCTATGTGTATTTCTGAAAAAAAATCACAAAATACAGTGCCACCAAATCTGCGCCCATCGTCACCAACGGGAATCTCAAAATAAGGTGCGCAGTCCTTTTCTGGCTCTGTATTTTTGATAACGCCCTCGATATTTGGCAAAAGTTGACCAAAGTTGTCATTAGTGCTCGTATCAGACGTCCAACCTTGGTCGTGAATGAACAGCGGTCTTTAATCCATTTTCTAAATTCTAGACAATTTTAATCAGTTCATTTTTGTATTTAGTCTGTGAAGTATAATGTTTATGCTCTGTTGAAATTTTTCCTGAATTCTCCCGGGAAAAGTTTTTAATTTGCACATAGGCCTAGCTGCTAAAAGAAAAACACTGAAGTGACGCTCGATCATTGACAGCAAATTAACCTGCAGTGCATAATTTCGTGGAAGAGTTTCACGACGAGAAAGTTGGATGTGCAAATATTTGTATGCGCAAATTTAGGATTGGGCCTAATAATAATTAGCGTGACCCCCTAGGCTAGCTAGGCCCTTAGCCCCACACGTAGGGCTGCAGTGGTTCGCTTTTGCAATCTGTCTTTTATAATCTGTCTGGTGGCGACGGATAAGAGACAGATTGTAAAAGCATGAAAAGAGAGCCACTACAGCTAGGCCACGTGTGGGGCTAGCTAGGCCCTCAGACCAGGTTGGATGTTGTCTTCATTTCATTACGACAGGGAGTCCACCTTGGCTAGCCGGTAAACAGGGCCCGACGAATACTCCTCCGTCATACATCTGGTATACGACGGAGGAGTATTCGTTGGGCGCTGTTACGGGTCTACACCTAGTGACCTGGGCAAGCTAGGACCTGTACCCAGGCTGGCTTGTAAGTTGTAGACCTAGGCCTACTCAAGTTGTAGTTGTACAGCCTTTCACAGAAAGGAAACCCACATACAGGCTTAATGCATCTGCGACATGTACTCAAATGAAATTGGAAGAATTTTAAGGTTACGGTACCCATTAGGTCCAATCAGTTGTCTTCACAAAACTTTCAGCCATTCAACATGCAGCAAGAAACAACAAACGTTGAAGGCTCGCGTATGTACAGTGTACATGTACACATTACCGATCAACTAAAAAAGACTGGTACCAAAATAAAATGCGGTTCCAGTGATGAGGGATGATTCGGGTTTCAGACCCAGGAACCAAGATGCAAGTTTCAGCTGCACGTTTGATTGGATGAGCTACCTCTCATCGACCAATGGAATCCGCCGTACCATTGATGCCACCGCCGCGGGCTGGGGATGAACTTTGACGTCTGATCGATGGCGCGCTGAAGTCGGAAGTGGAGCGCTGTTCTGTGACCCTCCTCCAAAATTTGGACAGGTAAGCTATCCACCAAAGACTTCAGACTAGGCTTAAGAGTTATTCGGACAGTAGGCCTGTGTATTTGGTAATAAGTTCAAGAATATTTTTTCCCTTTTATTTTTGAAGTGATCTGGTAGGTACCCGGGACATCTCGTACCATACATGTACATGTACTTATGACAACTCGTACCCAAAATTTCACACCCAGGGCAACTCGTACCCGGGACACTTCTTACCCGGTAATAAAAAATGTACTTTACTTGCATTTAACTTGATTTATTAGTTTAATAAACGTGCTCCAGTAATTAAACACTTTGGACAATATCACCGTCTACCGGTATGACTTCGAGCTTTCTTCTTTTGTGAAATTTTTTCCCCCCAAAATTAGTATCAATCACGAACAAGGGAAGTAAGGCCCTTCACACTGTCTGAAAATCGGTGGTTCTGTGCTAGTTAAGTTTCAGAAATTGTGTCGGCAACAAAAAAAAGACAAGAAAGCCCTTGTCAGTGCTTGCTAATCAGAGGTTTTTGCTTGAAGTTGTTTTAGAAATTAGTGTCAATCATGAGACAAGCCCAGTAGAGCTTGTTACAGTGCCTGCTAATCAGTGGTTCTAAAGATGCTGCACCCCCTTTCATCCTAGCCTAAGTTTGGATTCCATCGGGCTCTGCAAAGTAAAGAAAAATTGATTTGAAGCGGGAATATTGTGAGATGTTTTTTGTACACATGTAATGCAGAGCAAACTGTAATTATTTTTTACACAAAAATGTGTGACGATTTTAACTGAAAAGCTCAAAATTACTGTTTTTGTAAAATCTTTCAATTCTGGCTTCACTTGAAATTGGAAATTAAACACAGGAGCTGCAGTGTGCTAAAAAGACAAATTTTAATCACAATTTCCTATTAAGAAAATGAGTTTCCAAATAAACAGCGCCCTCACTCATTTATACGTGTCCGTAGCTTGTACTACTGCTTACTAGGGCCTAGGCTACTCAGCTAAGTTGATGTCGATTGCCCAATTAAAATTGGGCCTAATCCCTTGTTTATCAGCACCGCCTGACCAGATTTTTCCTACCGCCCCGACTTTTTTTTGATATTTGATATTTCCAACTTTTTAGAGATATGTATATATGCAACCATACGTATGAAGCCGAACCACGATGGTTGTGTTTGTATTGCGCATGCCCAATGTGTATTAGACTTGCGTTGCAGCCGTTCATCGGTATATCAACAGTAAATACACCATCAATTTGTGTGAATTGCGGTAGTCAAGCAGTTACAGCATAATGGTTTGTGATGCATGGGGTGTGGGTTTGAATCACGGGTCGGAATTATGGGCAGGGAGTTTTTTTTTTTAAAGGAAAATAAAGCCCGAATGTTATTGGAGCCTAATTTCACACGTGAAGTTTTTATGGTTGGTTTAGCATCTAGATGTCATGCATTGTGCATGGCTGTGAACCGTGGTTTGGCTTCATATGTGTGATTGCATATATACATGATTCCTGTAACGGGTGGGTACCCGGGTACCCGTCATTATGATTGAAACACAGTGAACTCCGACTAAGTCGGCACTCTCGGGACGCAAGTAATTATGACGACTTACGCGAATGCCGGCCTGTGTTGTAAGTTGTCATTTTGCCAACTTACACATGTATTGCCTATGTACTGTACATTATGATTCCTTGCACTAATTCAGTGGCTTTGATTTACCCTGGTTTATTTCTACCTCCATGGTCAATCCCAGCAAATTCATTCTTGACTATTATCCTTCGAATTCGGACTTGTCACTTGACACATCTTGACAACCACGGCGAAGGAAACCTATACCTCAGCAAGACTTTTTTAAAATGCCGACTTACACAAAGGAATTTTTGTGGTTTTGTTGAAAAGAGACTGAGAAAAACATGCCGACGTATACAAAATGATCACTTGCATGTATAAACGCCGACTTAGACGATATGACGGGTTACGCAATGTCGACTTAGTCAGAGTTTACTGTAATAAAAAATATGTTAGTCGAGTATTGTCACTTGACTCTACTGCTGTGCTGCTGGTTTGAGTACTGACATACTGTACTGACATGCTCACTGGCATGCATTCAGGAACAAAAATTGTACAGGACTATGTTGCAATTCAAACTTTTTATTGCAGTAAAGTCTTGACAACTGGACTTTGAGTTATCCAAACTTCAAGCCAACGAAAGTTCCCAAGTCACTGAGTCATACTGGTACCAGGAATCGAAATCAACTCGCTCTCCACTGGTACATTTCTGTAGTTACATGTATTTTCCTTCTCTTTGTAAATGCTAATATTGCGTAGTTGTGCTTCGTCTTTTTCTGAGATTTTTTGTTGTTACCTAAAAAAAATCTACGGAAACTTTCATGTCGTTTGGTCTATGGTCATAATAGTACACCGAGCAGTGCATAGTCAGGGCTTCTCTTCACTTGTGCTTTCATAGTACATGTATACCAACATGTATGGAGTCACATGACCATGCCATTCCTGTGCATGGGTAACAATTGGGTCCTTGGTAGCAATCAGGCCAGCTTTAGGTGCAACACCTTGTATCATGAAGGTAATAGGACCGTATTATAACCAAATGAATTTTAAAATTTTTCAATGAAGAGATTTGGCAGCACTGTGTGAAGAAAGTCAATTGAATGTTGAAGTTTACCATGTAAGGCCACACTACTACATGCATATTGCCGGGCAAAGCCAGCCAACCTGTATGAGTAGCGTGTCATGACTGGTTCTTTTCATTAATTCATCTGCGATCTAAGTTGTTGTTAAATGGACTGAAAACGTTTAAAACCTTTTTTCTAACAGTTTATCGGCAGGTACCGTAAGCAAAGGAAAAGGTTGCTTGCCTGTCGTGCTGACATCTTCAAGGGCAATTTCTAGTAATAAAATTGACAAAATGGATCCAGGTACCCATAATCGGCAACTGAAAATGTGCAGTGAGTTTGTTTCTTAGAGCATAGAAATTTTCCCACGACACGTCTTTGGTTCCGTGTTCATGTTGCCAAGTGCTGCGACATTCGGCACTTTGGGTAGACAGGGGACACTTTTCAGACCAAGTGCAGTTTTGGAATTAACAAGGTTAATAATTGTTATAAGGCTAATGAATTTTGATGTAAAACTTGTGGTTTTTGTTTTTGAATCTTGAAGAGTAAGTCATAAGAAATATTTGGATAGCTTTGGATTCCGTCATAATCTGAAAAAAAACCCCAATTTTTTTAGAGAGAGAAATCTCTGAAACAAGCACCACAGGTGTGGGATGGTCTGAAGAAGACAGGCTTTTTAGGCTAAATGAAGTTCAGTTACTAGAAACATGTACAGTAGCAATGTTGTGAATATCAGATTTAAGAAGTATTTCCAATTTTGTTACAAATACTGATACTTTGAATATAACATTAATATACAGATCTCTCCCAAGTCCCAAAAACTTGGTACGGAGAGTTTCAGAAGCCCACCTGGTTACGTAAGGTTTTTTTTCCATTAACACTACAGATTAATAGTATAAATAGCTGCTTTGCAAAACTTTTGCTTAATGAATTTGTTTATATCTGTTCATCCAACAGTGCATTTAGCGCCAACAGGATGTTAATGAGTGAAGAAGACAATGAAGAAATGTTCAGTTTAGAGGTGGGAGGAAAACCCCGGATTAATGTTTCGGGGAAAACCCATGGACTCAGGTACCGGTAGGGACTAAGAATCCAATCCACATGTGGACTGAGCTGGATTCGAACCACAGCCCCTAGAGGTGGGAGGCGAGGAAAGAAACACCACACCAACCTGACAACCCCCCCCCGTGATGAATACCCCCTCAAGCTCATGCATGTTTAGATTGGCAGACTGTCAACTTGGCATGAATCCAAGACCTCTTCCCATATTACCGAGATACAGTGTACATCTGCTATGGGTAATTCTAGAAATTATTGGTCTGTTTTTTTTCGTGTCCCTGTCACATCTGACATACGATTTTGTAAGTTTAGAAGACATTTTCTAATTTCCAAGAGTGATGAAATGATGCAAATTACCTACATGTACCAAACAAAATCGAAATAGTTTGAAATCAATTCCGGTCATACATGTACATGTATTTCCATGTCGAATGAAATAGCAAAGGTCAGATGTAACAGGGACACAAAAGTGTCACACTTTGGGACCCCTTATTTCTGGAATTACCCATATTCAAAAGTAATCTGGTTTGTTTAATACATGTACTGGTACATGTATTGCTGTAATACAAGCACACACTCAGTACTGAGTACAAGTGCCCATTGGCTATGACGCCAACTCTTTAGGCGTGGTTTCGGGTGCAACAACATCACACTACCAATATACATGTAGCTAACCAGATACATGTACTGTCTCACCAAGTGCTTTCAGCTCTGAAGTTTGGTCCATTGCCATTGGTAATCTAGAGATATAACAGAGGATTTGCCTAATCTATGCAAAAAAGGGAACAGCTTTGAACTGACGTGAGTTCATTCTCTTGTTCCATGTCAGTCAGTGCGTTTGGCACATGTGGAGATGTATGCATATTGAGACAGCAGGAATGATTGATTTTCTTGCACTAATTTCACCCAGCTCTGTTCCTGCATCCTGTACATTTCATGTACATGTATGACATCGATATTTGGTACAATCTGGGACACATACAGTACATACATGTACTAGTAGGTACTGGATGGTATGATTTGGCAAATTCCTGAATGGGTTTTGCTCATTGCCTGGCACCCCTCTGCCTTTGGAACCGTTTTCAGGAAATGCCTACAGTACATGTACATTAAATAGGTGCGGTATGGTACATGTATTAGGTATCGTTCAGTTCCATTCTTATTGTGGTGTCTTTCGTTAAAACAATACCACTGTTTGGATATGCATGTAGAAAGGGTACATGTATACAGAGCCAAATTCTGAAGGCAAAATCCTAGCGTTACCATGGTGTCACTTCAATGCATTCCAGTCGTGTGCTCCAGATCTATCTACAGCCACTACATATACATGCATGTACAAGATTGTAAATCTGTTTGAACCACATGTACATGTATACGATTTGGTTGGTCATCAAACAAAATAGTAAACCGTGCGCATGTCCTCTTTGTTGTACATATTCATCGTGAGTTTAGCCAATCCAATTTTGATGCCATTTACATCTGCAGTGGTTACAATTCACAAAATGCACATTTACATGTATGTACTATTGTTATTCTTTCACATGTATGTTTAATGAAGCAGTATACATACATGTACACAAGGAAACAAAATTGGACCACATGGGAGTGGAAATATATTATCATATGTGACCATCACCACAAAAGGAAGCTGACTTTTAAAAGTACCCACAAATATGTTTTCTTTCCAAATTACTGGTGATATCAACGCTCAACAACATCCTTTCTTAAAGGGGCTATGACATTGTCAATTCAAAGGAAACCAAGATTTTATGTGCAGACTTGATCTCTGAATTCAAGGGTCATTTTGAATGTAAAACAAAATTAAACAAAAGTAAGAGAAAAAACCTGATTCTGAAAAATCACTGAATCCAACCGAATGATTAGCCACAATTTATTATCAACTGGACTCAGTACGCTGTTTTATATCCTTCACTGGTGTTTATACATAGGCTGATCAGTATTCAGAACAAGGTTTGACATTGAACTGTATATAGACGCACAAATTCGATTAGATGCCCTAACTGCAATGCCACCGCACTCGCACGCACATTCTTCAGCTTGGCACACACGAGCATTTGGCAAATCGAGATACATGTATATTGGTCGAAGAGGCATGTAACGCGGCTTCCAATTCAATCTGGTTCGTCAAATTACACTACATGTATGTCTCTACCTTCTGTGCAAGTGGCTTTCACTTTTGTCATAATAATTAAAAGAATTGCACTTTTTCCTTGAACTTTTTCATGCTTTTTCATTTGGAACTTTTATACTTGAAGATGATGGTAAACTTCAGCAGAGTAGGGATAGACAGTACTGTGGAATGTCATGTGTAAAGTAAAAAACCTGTTTCTCGATTACCAAGGTGCATTTTTTGGCATGTGCCAGTAGATTGGTTAAAATTTTGTTTAAAAGGTTCAGGAATCCTGTTGAAAACATCAACCGCAAACTGTTAATACCTGGTTAGCAAGACAATCACTTATTCTGTATGGTGTCCGTCAAATGTTTTGCCAAACGACTGAACTGTTTCATGTGCACGTGTGGGTAGGCCTTCACTGGGTCAAGGGGCCAATTTCTTTTGTCAGTCAAATTACATGTAGGACCAAGTTGGTGGGACATTTCTCTGTCCCCTCAATGTTTTTGGTCCCCACAAAATAGGTGAAATATCGTGTGTTTGTCCCTACAAATATTGAACAAGTATCGAACATGTACAGTGTACAATGTCTGTTCATACGGTGTAAGTATGGCATACACACATGTACATTGTACATGTGATGTGGATCTTTAGCACAAAAGAAGTCCTCATAATGTAGGGTAACAGAATGTTGTGTGGACTCCTACACGTCCACACAGTGCTTTCCCCTCTTCGATAAATAGCTTCAGAGCCATTTTGGGGTCAGGGTTATCAGCGGCACAATGGAGAGGAACAATCTTAAGAAATCACCATAAATCCAATTCCAAGGATAGTGAGAGAAAAAGGAGCATGTTTCCAGCGTTTTCTTAACCTCGGGAGACCAAAGGAATGTCCTCACTTAAATGAAAACAAGCATGCATGTACATATGTGGGGGGGGGGTTGGGGAGGGAGTATTTTCATGGCAATGATTTGGTGCAAATTATGCCATTGTTGGACAAAAACAGACTGAATATAATGTCAGTTTTGTTAAATTACAAAGCTCAGTCACATACTCCAGACCAATTTTAAGGCTACTGTTTTGTGGGATTTACCATACCAAAACTGTAAGCTTTCTAATGTGATTTCTAAATCAAATGCACACTTGTTTGACTGCATGCATGTTTTGTTCAAGATGGACTATTTGCTGAACCCTGTGGTAAATGCAAAATGCTGAGTTCATGGTGAACAGATCTACTGTGTGGGTCCACACCAGTTTTAGAGCAACAGGGCATCACTGCCAATTTGAAAGCTTTTCGTAGCTGCCGATACTTGAAGCCATAAATGAAAGGATTGACAACTGAATTAGAGAACGCCATGAGTTTGAAGGCGTCGCTGAGTTTCGGTGTAATGGAGAGCGTCGTCACACTGTAGATGATGCCCAGGATGAGATTGGGGAACCACAGGATGATGAAAGCCACGTAGACGATGAAAAGCGTCTGCACCACTTTCCGGCAAGCATGCAGCAGCTCATAAGCGGGCCCCCTGTTGTTGTCGCGGAGGAAGCTGTGCGCGCTGGCCCGCAGGCACCGATGGATCCGCCAGTAGCACCAGAGGGTGCACAGGGAAGGAATGATGATGAAGAGGAAGTTGGTGAAGACAAAGAAGACATGACTGAAGGTGGACGTCCCGGGCTTGTCGCACTTGGAGGTGTCGGGGTTGTAGTCTGGGATAAGCATGTAGGGCAGCTGCCACAGGAGTGACAACACCCACAGT
This sequence comes from Acanthaster planci, assembly GCF_054643075.1. Taxonomy (NCBI): domain Eukaryota; kingdom Metazoa; phylum Echinodermata; class Asteroidea; order Valvatida; family Acanthasteridae; genus Acanthaster; species Acanthaster planci. The sequence continues at coordinate 30,442,036 of NC_141778.1, read as the reverse complement.
CCGGCAAACAGCAGGAGGAGACGGCGCACAGTGAAGTACTGCTTGTACCGCAGCGGCTGCACGATGGCCACGTACCGCTCCACTGCCACCAATGCTAGATGCATGACGGATGTCTTGCTGCTCCACCAGACCAGGATCTTGTCGTCGAATAGCTGGCAGAGGATCTCGCCGACCAGATCGCTGGACGGGCGAAAGTCCGCAGCCCAGACGTCAAGGGTGCACTCGTTGAAGATCACAATATTGAGACACACAATGAAGTCAGCGATGGCCAAGCTGAGCAAGATGTAGTTGGTGATGTTGTGCATGAATTTCGCCCTGATGATGGAGATGCAGACCAGTAAATTACCCACAATTCCCAACGAGCCAATAATCAGCTCTGCAGTGCTCCTCTGATCCACCATTTTATACCAGGCTGTCTCCTTGGTCTGGGAAGTAAATATATTCACAGCATTTAAATGCTCCTCACCAAAATGAAATCCCTGAAATACAGGACTGATGGTAATATTTGTTTCAGGTATTAACAAGTATTGTCAGAAGGTTCCTTTGAAGAAGCACAGCGAATCCCAAGCTCAGTAAAAAGGTGTAACCTGTACAGAAGGAAAGATACTGGGGCCCCTTTCCTTGGATTGACTAAAGAACACCATATGCTGGGTATATTTCCCCTCTATAATGGATCCTTTTTTAAATTAAGGAGAAAGATCTTGGGCTCAGTTGCTGAGGAGAGTGGGCCAGCAGGGCCTCTGGGACAGGGAAGTCTAGAGCTGTCTTTGAGAAGTCAAATGCCGCCACACTCTTGGCAATTCCTGTGGGCTTCACTGGAAAAAGCACATGTATCGCAAACTCCAGCTCAGGCTTACCAGGATGAAGATAAAGTTTTCCAAAGCACTTCTGAGTAGATGTAAACGGATCCTCCAACATGTACATGAAGATATTTCTCCTCAAAAATCACACCTTTCTGAACACAGGATGCATTGTCACAGTAGTGCAAGCAGCAGTGGTAATGAAGGTTTCATTTACACACACACGCTCTGGTACAATTTTTGGTCTACCGGTCGGTGAAGATGTGGAGGGACTGTGAGAAAAAGTGGAACACAGCATGAAGCTACATGCAGCTGATAAGTTGCAGGCCTTATTATGCAGTGGCACATAGAGACAAGGGAGTAGGCTGATCCGATCCCTGGCAGTCTTTGCTGTGACTGATGTGTGTGATGTAGGGCTAATGACGGAGTGCTCGTGGTTATAGTGTGCACCATGCGGATGTGCTTCCTGGTAAATCAAGTCTGTCTCTGAAAGTTGATGCATCCTTCCTCCCCAAGTAATGGTCACCGAGAGCTACGAAGCACTGCGTAGAGTGTACAAATAACCTTTTTTTTTTTTCTTTTTTTTTCAAAGATGCACCCTTGTGTACACACAGAGGATCAGATTGAGTTTCAGTAATCAATCATGGTACTAGACACATGAAACACTGCAAGAGGAGTGAATGAGACTTTGGGATTGCCCTCACATTCAAGGGCCTGCGTGACACGGCAACTGCACATCCTCAGAGGATGCTTAGAGGTTGTCCAAAAAGGAAATCCACAGACGCTGAGACGTGTATTTGTGAAGTCTTGGTTCTTTAATCAATGGGCTCTTCACCTTGCAAAATAGAGCGCCTTACCATTCCTCTGAAAATAAACTCTGTGGGGACAACTTTCAATCACCGCCGGTTGATCAGCTTTCCTTGCCAGCCAAAGCTGTGTAAACGTCGCCTGATCACAGTCGGCACGGCTTGTGAAATGTACATGTACATGAGACCCTGATAGGTTTTAGTCACTGCTGGCCGGGGACATCTGGCAAAAATGTCTCTGAGCGAATTGCAAGAAATTCTTCTCCCCAGATATGCTTCAGTGATATTTCAGCCACAATGTGGTCAATCATTCCAAGTTTTCCTCACTCAGTGTGGGTCAAAGCCCCACGGCTCTCTGGTGTGAAAACTGTCGTGGATCAAAATTTCTCTTTCGGGCCCGGAAAATTTCACCGCAGACCCGCCTGATGCTCTCCACAGCAGTTTTTAATTCCCTGTCAGAATCTGATGGCTTAGATATGTTGTGTGATCAATCTCAGCCTCTCTGCTCAGCTCAAAAACCACAGGATCACTGAAAAAACGAATGGCGAAGCTCACTGCATGTGCAGTGGAATATACATGTAGCAGTCATGACTGCCACATTAACTGACAGCCCTAGAAAGAGTGTTTGTCAAACTGCAGACCAAATGGACTTTATTTCAGTTTAGGGCGAGGTTTGGGCCTGTAGCCCTCGGCAGTGTGGAGGTGCACCAGTTATTGATTCACGATGTTTGGAGAATGCTTATGCGAGGGTTGCAACATTAGGGAATAGTTTATATATCTCCCCGGCTGGTCGATATTTGCAACCAATGGGAGCATGTTTGTTGGAGGCCGTCTCCTTTTACTGCTTGCCGTGAAGTTCCCCCGCAGCGTTTGATGTCCCGATGCATTGTCTGAACTGGGTGTTCTACATTAGTCGTTGAGCACCTCCACCGGCATTTATCACTCAAGGTCGAAATGGGACCGTTTTCAAATCCTGCCCATTTGGACCTGATGATTTTCGGTTTCTGGCGGCAAAGTGTCCCCAGACTTTGATTTTTTCAAGTTGACATTTCCTGAGTTTGAGTGGTCAGTCACTCAAGTGTGCACCCTTGACCCTTGGCTTGACATGGCAGTGGCATGCCTCACCAACCACTTGAAAAACTTGAGCTTTCTCCCATGTTGAAAGGGTTCTGTCTACATGTACATGTAAATGTACTTTGACAGTGGGCCGTAGTTGTGAAGAATTCCTTTTAACAGAAACTACCATACAGTATTCTTCATCACATAAATATATTTTTCATCATCCCTAGCTTGAAGAGTTCCAGCGGGCATTAATTACAGAAATGTCAGCTGTTGTTGCAGGAGTTGTTGGAATTCCAGAAATGTTTAAAGTCACAGAGGTCCCAGGCCAGTGGATGGCATAAATCATACCCCATGCTATGTTGGCTCTTCATCCCAACAGAGTTTATTTGACAGTCAGTGTGGTATGCTTGCTTTGGCCTTCATCTGATCATACTAAAGTCCCTTGTGGCACGCCATGAGGATTGGGTCTGTCATTCCCAACTTGATTTCCATGGAGTTTCAGAAGAATGAACACTCTTGCTTTGCCAATTTCCCACCAAAAAAGGATAATTTCCTCCTTCCTTTTTCTTGGCACAGTTGCAAAATTTGGGTTTTATGGAAATGCTGGCTTGATTAATGGACTGGCACTTACAGGCATGTTCCAGAAAAGCTAAGAAGTAACAGAAAAGAACAAATGAAGGCCACTTTTGTGCCAGAAAACTGCAGTTCATCTGCAAAGAAATTGAGAAAAAAAGTCACTAAATCTGAACTACTTCACATCGTAAGACCTCGGTGTATACGAATCTGGTTTTTAATGAGACACTGAATTAATTTGCGAGTCACTTGCTCATCACAGCCAACTAGAAATAAACTAGTCCAACTCATGTTTTACTCAGTCACATGGTCAGGTTTTAATGTGTAGGTTTTTATTCAGGTTGTGGGCGGTACAAGAAATGTACATGGAACCAGCTGTGACACATTTTATGAAAATTCAAGATTGATATTTGAGTATGAATAGAACGTATGGATAGTTGCCTTTCATATTACATCACATACATGTATTCAGTGGTGTTCCTGAAAGAGGCTAATTGGCTTTGTGATGAAAATTGGCTTGATGCATATTGATTGTGAATTATGTACTGTTGATTGCTGTTGATATTCAGAGGCTGTTGTGTTTACTTTACAGGGATATTTTTACCACACCCTACTCCAGTTTTTACCAGAAATGAGGGAATTGAATGAGGGTTTCTTGATCCAACTGCTTTTAACATCACACCTGCAAAAGACTTGTAATCTGAGACAATATAAATACTTCATGACCATTCCCCATGTACATGTACGGTGTACACTGTTCATGTAGAACAAAAGTCTGACCCGTGTATCGGTACATGCATGTCCAAGTGGACTGAACAACTTCAGATTTGCTGCCTGACATGAGTGATGGGAAAATGATTACAGATGGCTGATTGATTTCTGACCATCAGATGGACATCCACCATCAGATGGACGTCTGCACCATTTACAACATGCACATGTCATGTTTGAGTTAATACAGGTGATTCACAGTAGCACGCCCCCAAGAGTTTGCAATGGGTTGGCCAATCACAATGCGCAAAAGTCTGGCAACCCCCTTCCAAACGGCATTGGATCAACAGATTTGGCGCACTGTGATTGGCCAACGCATTGCAAATGCTTGGAGGCACGCTCTTGTGAAATGCCTGTATTGTAGTGGTCGAAATTCGGGGGCTAACGTAGGTCTTGGACTCAGTTGGAAAAAAAAAATATAATATTGTGCTTGTTCAAGTACGTGTTTCAACTATGCAAATTTGAAATGAAGGTGCTTGACCACTGACCAGACTTCCTGCTCTTGTCGGCCATATCCATGGCATGAACTGATTCAGCTTATTAGAAGGTTTAGAGATACTGTACAGGTGTACATGTACAAACACATGCTGGTACCCTGGTTCTTGTACTTGAACATGTACTGTTTGTCAGCGGACCCATTGTCTTGTTCTAAACCATCACCAAAACAGCAATTTAGTCACATACAGCAGTTGTTGATACCATAAATATCACGTGGTCCATTGCCCTTTACATTGTATACCGGTTTGACCAAGTCGTTGGAATTCTAATGAATGTCTGATGTACATGTAATTTATTATGAGCCATCTGTTTTACCATTCTATTGCTATGTGAAGTTTGTTGTCTCATGATTCAGTTTGTCTGATATCCGCCAAATGTTCCTGTGAATTGTCATTTTGTTGTAGCCCTGTCGTGTTGGGATTGTTCAAGATTACTCCCTTCTATGGAGTGCCCAAATGTACATAATCATCATAACTTTGGTAAGATGTGGTACTGTAAGCTGAGAGCTAACCCTAACCTCTCTGAATTATAAACAGCAAGTGGGCACAGTGGCATTGTAAGGAACACTTGATTTTAAACTAAAGTGTTGGGCACCTGTTTCCAGTTGGGGGAGGGGGGTATTCAATTGTCCCCAAAGTTTTACACATTTCCAATTAACTGTGGGGGTATCTGAAAACTGTACAACTTTCCATCAATCAGTTGGTTATACTAATGATGGTGTTTTTTTATGCACAAAGAAGATGCCTCCAAATTAAGTTCCGGTGTGGTGGAAACTATTGTGAAGGCAGAGAAGTTTTTCTTTAATCGGCTCTTTTTTTTTCTTTCACTTTCTGCCATGTACCAGGTACTTACATGTACATACATACACGTGTACGTGTTTGTACCATTCACAAATTGAAAAAAAAAACAAATGTACAAAGTCTTACACAGTTTGGATCAGACTTTCCTTCCTTTCTGAATTCCCAGATACATGTAGATATCTTTTTTTTATATCAATAAAAAAGTCCCAAACTCCCTTTAAATGCCACTCCACTCTCATCAACTCCTGGTTTAAGTTCCTGGTGGACCGTTCAGGAGGTTGAACTACAAGGTACATGTATTCTCCATAGTGATCATGATTTGCTTAAGCAATTTTCCTGCAGCATGGGAAACAGATTGCCGGCTCCAGGGAAAAACATAAAAGTGGTACCTGATCACCAGCATCATATTCATTGCACTGGTTACCATACTGATGTACCACGATTTGCCACAGTGTTGTGTTGAGGAGATACAAGTACCAGTCATTATCTGAACAACTGTTGGGTAATGTGGTGTACATTATGTGTGACGAGCTAAAAGCAGTGCAGGATGCTGCGGCTGATTTGACTACCCGTGGGGCGTAAAGAGAAACAGCAGGGAACTGTTTGTTTTAAAAACATGTATGTACCCCACTGCAGATGGAGTTAAAGTGCCATTTCATGTTGATCGTTGCTCGAAATTACCTGAAGAATCTAGGCATTGCGGCCTACCCAAGAATTTAAGTTGAGCTCTTTGAAGCTTCAAGTGCTATTCAGAGTTTTGGCGGATCTCCAGTTTTAAACGAGCAGTGTCATTAAAAAAAAGGGAATTTACCAAGCCTCATTCCACCAGATTAAAGGTAGTTATAGCTTAGTTAATAAATGATATGGCTTACCATGGAACATTATTGATAGTATATGTACATGTGCAAACCATTACGCACTGGTATGTAGACACAGTGGGACGTTCCATTGACAAAGTACATTTACTGCAGACACAGATTTGGGAAAATGCCTGCCAGTTTAGTAAAAGTGCCATTCATCATATTGTTGACTTTTCTGTGACTGCCGTGTGTCAGATAGTGTAGGTTGACCTCAGACAGTAAAACTGGTCCCTTTGTTACTCTTCTTTTGTAGTGTACATGTATGTTCCTGTATTAGTATATGGATAGCATTCTATCAGTTTTGGTTGAGGTTGTCATGTGGTGCTCTCTTGGACCGTATTCTTTGATCAAAATAATTGCATACTGGTAGCATGTGACCCCCAGGCAAGTTAAATTTGCAAATATCCGTTTGGCATGATGTTTTGCCATAGTCTGTTTGATTTCCTTTCATTTTTCCAAGAATCGATCCAGGGCCCAGCGGTGTTGAGTAGTATTAGAAACAAATATTTACACCTGGGAATGCCTAGGCCGAGAGCTACCCGGTAGAAAGTGTTGATCAGCAAATGCTACATGTACATGCACAGTAACTGCCAGGCAAATATCAGCGGAGAACCAGTTGCGAGAAGTACACAGTGTGCAATGATTTGATTAGGGACCAGTTTTTGACAAGCATTTTTTTTCCCGCTCAGTTCTGTGTTGAGCAGCTCAGTGATATTTGCCCCCCGATGTTTAGTAGACTATGTCAGATAAGAAGAGGAAGGCATGTACATGTACCGATACATCATCAAAAAGCAGCATTGATGCTGACATTCAGTGGCAAAACACAAACAGAACAACTAGGGGCCATTACAAAGGGTTTTTACAGTCACAAAACCCTGTAACCTTGATAAGTTTAATTTGTCTTTCCATTTGATGTGAAATAAATATTATTTATTTGAAAGAATTAAAAAACTGAACGGTGTTTTAAATACCAATTCGTTGCTCCATGATTCGTAGCTGTGTGGTCACTCCTATGGTGTGAAAATCTACACATACATGTGTATGTGCTACAGTGAAGTACTCAACGAGACAGTGCTTTATTGTATTAAATGGTTACATGCCGGTCACCAGTGGCTGCTCCTCTTACATGTAGCTGCGCCCTAACACTGGGCGTGTGTAATAAGTAAGGTGGCTTCCAGAAAACTCTGTGGCACGGCTGGCATTGCAAGTACATGTATAGTCAACTCTAATTATTACAAAATCGGTTATAACGAAATTCCGATTGTAACAATACTCAAATCTGTGGTCCCGTCAAAAACGTGCACATTTCTATGGGGAGAAAATCTGTAACAGCAAAATTGCATTGTACGAAATCTCTTGTTACAACAAAAGGTTTTTGCGACTCCTTTACCTGAAAAACCATTGTTGACGACCCATTTATAACGAGCGTTTGTGAATCGCGGTGGTGAAAACACGCGCACAGTGCACCACACTGGTTCCTGCCAGGCCGAACCATTGGCAACGAAGGCATAAGGGAAATGTGGCAACCAGTCTATGTACGGTTGCTGCCAGAAAGGGTTGCGAGAATTCCACTACATGTACATCATATACGAATGCAGCTCTACAGTTGCAAGTCAAAAAACACTGCCGTCACAAATTTTTCCGCAGGTTCATTCACAAAAATTGATTGCATGTCTGTGTTTGTGTTTTCTGTGTTCATGAATTTAATTTGAGGTTGTACTGCTGGTACTCAAAGCGAGCGTGTTTCCACAAAATTTTCTAGCCGCAGCGCGAGGCTTATTGCCCGCCCCTCCTGATGCGTCACACACATTGACAACGCGATATACAGACATCGTTTGTCAGTTTCCTGTCGTCATGACACGCGTAGTGCACAATTAAAAAATCAATGATATTTTACATTGATTACACAAACGCCAAAACAAAAATTTTCATCCCATTTCTGATAAAACAATATACCCCGAATAAGTTCACTTGACTATTCTCGCATCTCAAGAGCCCAACTAATTGCCCAACACTGAATCATTCATACATGTACATGTATTGCTGCAAAAAAATCTAGCGTACCTGCCAATGAGACTGTGTGTTTTCATGACGTACATTTTGCAAGACACAGCTATCCAATCACAATATTCCTTCATGACATCATGCTTCTTCAGCAACCATCTCGTGCGCGGGCGGCTACGCCACAGTGGGCAAGTGAACTCGGACTATCGATGTCATGCAGCTAGTGTCGAAAATCATAAGACAGATGGAAAATGAAATAAAAATGTCTCTCCATGACATAACTTGTGTTGGAAAGACTACATACATGGATGGGGCTTCAGTTGATGAGTCTTCGCATTCTTGCAGGTACACACAGGCCTTCATGTACATGCCATTCAGTTACTGTTAGCTTCGTCGTCATCCATGGTGATGGAAAGTCTTTTAAAAATCCCTGGATTGATCTTTCACATGTATTTGCTTTTTATCTCACATGAACATTAACCCTAACAGTCCTGAATCCTCCAATATTAATATGATTTTGCACCCACCCTAGGGAGTTAGGGTTAAACATGTTGTTATAATGACAGTGAAGTTTGTTATTCTAAACACATCAACCACATTGTCCTCAATTTAATTCAGACAAACTGAAATACAAACATTGACAAGTGAGGAATCAGGGTTTTGCTTCTCTTTTCGTGTGGTGGGAACAAATGTGAGAACAAAAAAAGATCGTTGATTGCCTTGGATGTCGAATAGATGCAGATTTGTTGAATCATTTTATAGTTCTTTGCTTACGTTGGATAAATTTTCACACAATACTTGTACATATTTTATATAAAGGACAAAAAAGACCTGAAGAGAGCACAAGCAGCGTTTGCATTTTTGGATCTGCCCATAAAAATCTTTAGAAAATAAAGTCCAGTGCGGGCACGGAAGACTTGATGATTTTCAATTCCCAAGCTAAAGGCTGTGATATACATGTATGCCGGTGAGCAATACAACAAGCACTGCCTACAAGCTATTTCAAAACTGGAAACTCAACGTTGGCAATAGAAAACAAAACCTTTTGACAAGTGGGTTGATGGCTGCATGCCGAAGTATCACGTTACATCTTATCTCCTCACCAAAAGAGACAATACAAACACGATGCTGGGTGATTAAAACCACAAAGTATGTAGTCACCGTTGTGGATATAATTGTCTGGTTTCATCTTATGAGGGTTGTGGGAACATTCTGAACAAATTAGCCAGAATACCCCGGTATTGAAATTCAATACCGATTAGCCAGTATTCTGGTACATGTATTCATGGATTGTAATATCGAAATAGCCCAAGCCTATATCACATTAGTATTTGTGCCCTCAGTGGCTGGTAAAATAATGGCTAGCTGTCAGTGCAAAAAGCAAAAAAATGACTGGTTGTCTAAACAGCCTGTTATAAACATTGTTACTAAATAGTAATAAGTAATAAAAACTATGGCCTCTTTAAAATTAACAGGACAAAGTTTGAGGAGCCACTCATCTGACAACAACCAATGGTAATATTTCTACAAACTTTGGCCGCCCACATGAATCCATGTGAAAGGACTTGTCACATTTGTCACATGTATCTGAGGAGGTTTAACGTACAGCTTTTAGTGACCACTAAGTACATGTATAATGATTTTTTTTAAATTTGTATAAACACTGTAAGTTGTGTTTACTGTTTCAGTGCTGGCTCTTATGCTGTGTTACAAACTAAACACATAGTCGTCATCTTTATTCTTGTTGACATCTTAGATATTGTGAATGCCGCACCCATCCTTCCCCTGATCCCCCGCCATGTCCTCCATCGAGAAGCTGAGTATCCGGGGCATCAGGAGCTTTGGCCAGGAGGACTCGGATTGCCAGATCATCGACTTCTTCCACCCACTCACACTCATCACGGGCCAGAATGGAGCGGGCAAAACGGTGAGACAAATTGGCGTCAAGCACATCATACCAAAATGTATCAATTACATCCATATTGTAGTGTCATCCCTACATGCACAAAAAAACTTCCAGAAGTTATTAACTACGCGTACAGTACACGTGTGAAGTTCCTAACTGACCAGTTGATTTCAGTATGTACATACATGTACATATATGTATTTACATTGTCTTGAAATGAAACCCAATAAAAACAGTGGCATCATCTTGTCACACAATATCTCATCAAAGGTCAAGTTAGCATGCACGTAAAACTATCCTTCCCACGTTAGAAGCATTTGGATGGGCTTTATTGAGAGAGTCATTCTGAGTGTAATCCAATCTTTTTGAAGGGAAGCTGAATGTGTAGGGATTACAGTGTGTTTCCTCATGTACATGTACGTTTTATTTTTTTTCAATTCTTTCCAAAAGCTTTGTATACAAACAGTGCAGGTATAAGGCATTGCTTAGGGTTAATGTCCAGCAAGCAAAATAAATACATGTACATTGTGCGGTATGTCGGACATAAGGAGAACGTGGGTGCAAGCCTAACGACAGCAAGGCAGTTTTGCAAAATTTACATCATCTGTGTGGCAAATAATCATTTCTTGTCATTTGGGCTCCGTAGACATTCCCTCCACCTAAACAGAAATCTTGGCTTTCAGTTTTCAGCCCCTTCATTATGAAATGCAAAATGTAAGTTTGGCCGGAGGCACTGGACACCAAGCTTGTGGAAGAGTACATGTATGTTTTATTTTATGAACTCGTTTTCACCTCAGACAATCATTGAGTGCCTGAAGTATGTCTGCACAGGTGACATGCCACCAGGAAGCAAAGGCAACGCCTTCATCCATGACCCAAAGGTACATGTATGGCAGAGTACACGTTTGTCCGTGTAAGATAGTAGTGCAACAGGTATCCTTCAATCAGGGACAGGACTTTGAGAAGGGGGATGTGGGATGCATTGTTTGACAGGGAGGTTGGGATTTGAGGTCTTGAGCAGGAACGCCCATTGTCTTACTGCAGTGATGGATTGTGAGATTACTTACATGTATGTCGAGAATTAACCATGTGATATGTCAACTAACATGGTCCATGTACTAATACCGGATTGGTAGCTATCTACATGTACATGTAGGCCTGTTACAGGAAAACCAAGTTAAGCAACAATCTGTAAAGATGATGAATAGGGTTGGGATAGTACGTCACACCTTTTTTTCTCTCAAATTGAATTGAAACTCCAATCAGTGTACAGCACTGCTTTCCACGGAAGCCCTCAGATTTAAAACGTGAGTTTTGTCAAATGACTTGCATCTGCAGAGAAGGGACAGTGAGAAGTAGTTACTGTTTTAGAGGTTTGAGGAAAACCCCAGGAGAATATTCTAGGTAAGACCCACATAATCAGGTAGGGACTAAAAACCCAATCCACATGTGGACTGAGCCGGGAATCGAACCTGGGCCACCAGGTGGAAGGCGAGGAAAGAACTGCTGCACCAACCCAACTACAGTACAGTACATGCAGTTTAGCAAGTGTGCATACACGTAGCCATGTCCAATGAGCAAGTTCATTATTCCAATTAGCAATTCTTCCTCCGGACAAATGGAAGAGATAGATGCAGACGAGTCCGTGGAGGGCATGAGAGCAGAATCCACATTGTTCCGGCAGCATTTGCTCCTACCCATTTCTTCTGTCGTGCCTCCGTAGGTTGCCCATGAGACAGAGGTCAAGGCCCAGGTCAAGCTGAAGTTCAAAGATGTGACGGGAAAAGTGGCAGTGGTCACGCGCAACCTGATAGCTGTCCAGAAGGTGAGGAGGTTTTTGTACACGCACCGGTACCTTGCAACATCTTGGACGTCGACACAAGAAAATCCAATGCATCAGAGTTGCTAGGAAGTTCTGCGCTTGTGACCAGAGGCTGAAAGACTTCCTTGTAGAACTGTAGCTCCACTGAACCGCTTCAAGAGTTTTGTGAAGGCAACCCACTTGATTGCCTAAACCAATAGGAAATCACCACTTGGTCATAACTTCTTTGCCGTCTTTTATGTTTGTTTAGTGGAATCTTTGGCCTTCTTGTTAAGTGATGTATTTGATTGCAGATTCTTTTCTATCCTCTCTTTTTTTTCAGTTGAAAAAGATTGAGTTCAAGTCCCTGGAGGGAGTCATTGCAAGGACCAATGATTTGGGAGAGGTTTGTGGGCAGCTCATTAATTTAGATCGGCTTCAATGTTTGGATTTGGTGTAGGTTTCGATTAGGACTGTGCTTGAGGTTGTGTTCAGCGCTCTCGCATGCAGTTTAAGGGTAAGCCCATAGGAATGACTGGAGTATTCCTTGTTGACTTCTTGGCTGGGTTTTATCATGTTGCATTATCGCGAAGTACCCTCTTAGAGCATATCTGCCTTGAGGATAAGCAACCCCCCCATCAGTTGAAAAGAGCCATGTTGGTCGTGGGAGCAGTTATTGTGTTGGTAGCCACGCGACCGTAACACGTGCATGCAATGCTCATTTGTGAACTCGAGAAGTCCAGAGGGAAAATTGCGCCCTCTCTTGGTCCTGCTCGGGGCGGATAGTCTTTTAAGACATGGTTATTTGGTGATGGTACCGGTAGAAAAGTAATTGTTCGTGGAACGTGATGAGCAGACAACTACCAAGAGCAGCAGTAGAGTGAATTTTATTGTGCAAACAGTCCTGTGAGGTGTGTATGCTTAGTGTATAGAAAGTGTCTGAGACAATGCCGTGTCCCGGACTGCAAGACACAGGTATCTGCCTGCCCTGTTTCCCGCAACAGGGAAAATTTAAGCCGTCTTTGGCGCTTTGGCCCAATTGTGGCCTATTGCAGTGATTGGCCGAATATTAATGCCTTGATGTCTTCTTTGTTTTCCCCTCTACAGAAAGTCAGCCTCAGCTCAAAGTGTGCAGAAATTGATCGTGAGGTAAAAATGCCCATTTGTCCGTACTTGATAACCAGAAGCCAATGACATTGAGCTGCTTAAGTGGAGGGAAAAAGATTGCGTGAGACATACAGGTTACCAGCCGAAATATGATGTGATGCGGAATGTTTTTGACTGGTTCACTGCTGGTTTCTGCTCGTCACATTAATTTAGTTAGCCTCACAGATGCCTGCTAGTTTGCATTTGTGTTCATTATTATTTTTTACACAAATTTCAATTGAATTCTTGTGGATGTAGGTGGAAATGACTCGGAAAGTCATAATGAAATGTTCTTCACTCAGATGATTACAAATCCAGTTGTTAAATAATACTGCCTGATTGGAATGTGCCATAGTTCAGTCCAAGTAAACATAGCAGGGTAATATAGATGTAACCCTTTTCCTTCCACTGCTCATTCAGGAGTGCCGAGAATGATATCTGCAAACTTCTTCCCTCCGGTTGTACTTTTGCAATTAACATTTATGGATCAAATCTTGGAGTTTACATCTGGCATGTGTTTGCACAGAGTAATGACAAATACTTCTGGAAATTAATCAGGTTTAGCCAGAAATGCCATGTACAGTACATGTCACAAAGAAAATACAAGAACATCACTCTGACAAGAACATCAAGTTACATTCTGCTGCATATTATCATCCATTTTGCTTGAATCAGAGCAGATCATTTGTCATGGCAGGCAGAAGCCATCATAAGGGTCCATTTAATGGCTATGTGTGCGCGGCAATTTGTCATTGAGCTCAAGGACCTCTCCAATCAAAGGTGGACTTTTGTATCCCTGCTGTTCCAGGTTCTGATATTTATCATTTGCACTGCAGACATTTTTTTTTCTGTTTGAAATTTCCCTTCATGTATGCAGAATTGGTAGTGTGTAAGTTACTCAGTTGCCTTAATATTAATTAATGATGTATTCCCATTTGCCTCCACTAAAAACGGTCTCTGTGAGCCACTGTAGCCATTCCTCACTCTTTTTAAAATTTCTCTGTTGTCTTAAAATGTGCACTTTCCTCTGCTAATTGAATCAGTACCAGACTTTGTCTGTCATTCGGGTGTTGTGTCATTGTAGCTAGTCATTTATCCCATAATATATGATGTTGGTCCATCCTATCATTGCAGCAGGAAATCGTATGTTGATGTCTCTGTCAACATGATGAGCCTGGTTCTTTTTTTGTAAATCTCTTCCATGCAAGTAGGGTGGGGATAGTCAATCCACCCCTGCTTTTCCCCTATGTATGTCCCTTGCACCCTGTCACACTTTGGACGAATTTCTGCTGACCACATCCACTCCTTAATATCACAAAGAAATTTCAAAAAGTCCTCAGAGCACAACACTAGGAGAGGTGATGTGGGAGGTAAAGACACAGATGTTGGATCAGATGGCCAATAACCTTGATGTGACATCTGGAGAATGTTTAGATTGGTTGCTTTAATGGGGTTCTGCTGTTCTCTATGCAGTGTAAATGATACTATGGGCCCCTGTTGTTTGTGATCCTACAGATGGTTGCCTCTTTAGGAGTATCAAAGCCGGTCCTTAATAATGTCATCTTCTGCCATCAGGAGGACGCGGCATGGTGAGACACTTCCTCAAGTCAAGCCAAAACCATTAGTAATGAAATTAAAGTCGTGATTTAATAACATGTGCTTATGGGAGCGTCCTCGGTTCAGATCTCTTTGAAGTTTGTTTTTTTTTGGCCATGAACCCTGGAGACAGAATGATGATCGAGATGCCAGTTCTGCGATCAGTACTTCTCAGAACCATGCCGTGCTGGGCTTGTTCAGTAAAGATTTACTGCATGGTGTAGTGCCAACACATAGATTGACATTTGAGTCCAGACACGAGTTGCAGTTTGTATGACGTCCCTGTCTCTGTTTCATCTTGGTTGTGATATATCAATACTCAGATGGTTTTTAAACTGTAAATTTTACAATTGATTCATAGGTTAAGATTTGGGTTGCTTTTATGAACTGTTACATAGGGAAAATTGCTATCTTAGGAGAAAACCACACACAAATTTGACCATCGTTGGCCATGCCACAGGTCATTTTAGTTTCAAAAAAATAAAATGAAGTAATCCAGGAATAAACATATGATAAAGCTAGATAAAAAAAAAAGAAATGATCCGGTAATTCCAGAGATCAGGGGTTCAAAAGTGTGACATTTTTGTGTCCCTGTTACATCTGACCTTTGTTATTTGACGTGGAAATATCACCACAATCGATTTCAAACTCTTCGTTTGGCAGGTGATTTGCATTAATTTATCACTCTTGGAAATTAGAAAATATGTTCTTAAGTGACAAAATCTTATGTCAGATGTGACAGGGACACAAAAAAAAGGACCCCTAATTTCTGGAATTACCCCGATACATTTTTTTCCCATTCGTGTTTAAGCGAGTCCAAACATCTTTTTTGTTTTTAATTTCTGTAGGCCTCTGAGTGAGGGTAAAACACTGAAGGGAAAGTTTGATGAGATCTTTGCTGCAACTCGGTAAGCTGTCCCATCAATGACCTCTACCAATCCCCAAATATACCAATGTTCTGCTCGACTCGGACCTCAAGGTACGATACCCTCGTGCATTATGTTTTTCTTGTCTCGTTTCATCTCCAGCTACATCAAAGCGTTAGATGTCATCAAGAAATTGCGCACGGAGCAGGTAAATACCCAGTAGACGATACATAAACTTGTCATTATATTTAAAGAGAATGGTTGGGTGACAGTGATCAACTGGGAACGAATTTGGCCACTGCAAGGGTCCTGTTTCCCCTTGACATGCAGACCGATAGATAATGCAGCAAACAAGGCACACTCGCCCATAAATAAGAGAGGCCTCTCATATCCCAGACATGTGTGTATCAATAGAGAGTTTTGACAGAAACCCTGTGAACATGAAGTCGAGATTTTGATGCTAATGTCTTCAATTCATGCGCGCACCAGTTTCGCGTTCTGATGGCCACAGACACGTTTAGATGCAAAGAGGAGTTGTTCCACGTACGCATTGTGTTTATGTCGTTTTTAACATTTCTCTAGCATTTGTGTAAAAATACCAACTGGCAGAGATTTGGCTGACAGTTTAAGTGCTGTAAGTTATTAGCATGTGGAAAAGAAAGAGAGTAAAAGTACAGAAATCATGCTTGATCATTCTCCCACAAGCGCACTGATCGCTGAAACTAATTCTATGGCGCACCTCATTTGTAAACGTGTACCTGTCACTTTACAGGGACGGGCGCACGCGCGACTTCTGCCAAAACTCTTTATTTTCAACTGGTAAAGAGGCAAATCCATGAACAAGCATGTGATATGGTTTCCCATTCTATTCATGTCAACTTGAATGTGCTATGCTGTACCATTTAGCCATTTGTATGGCAAAGCAGAGATACACAAATCCAACATGGACCTCACATTCATTTACTTTTACAACAGGTTTGATGCTTTAAAAAAACCAAGAGTTTTCAGTTAATTGGAACAGGGCTGTCCGTTACGCAAAAGTTAGATCCTTTAATCTTATACGGATGTACGTGCTTGTTATCATAGAGTAGCAACATTCGGGAGTACAACACAGAAGCGAAGTACCTGAAAGAGAGAAAGGACAAAGCCAAAGAGGTCAGTCCAGGTCAAAGTTCATGTCACCTTTGCTGCAGCATTTCAAGCGTTTTATTCTGGCATAAGTGATACTCGTACAGTAACCAGCCTGTGCACACGCAGTCCAATCAGTAACTCTTTAGGATGGCCATGTGACTGCAGAATTAAAAGGTCATGTGACCATACATAGGAAACCAAGGGAAAACAAGCCCTGACTATGCGCTGCACGCTGCGGTACAAACACGACAGTGCAAACAACTTGAAAGTTCGCCACATGAAGGCACAGCATAAACTGGTTTATTGCTTTATCTACCGGTATCTATAGAATAGAAATTTTTAAGAAACAACATGAAATCTTAGGAAAACAATGGTTTGTGAGCAAAACAGCAAAATCAGAATGGATTAAAGGGGAAGAATAACCACAGTAAGGTTGCTGTTGCGGAGCCTGTTATGTCTCCATGACTTGGGCACTTTTGTCAGCTGAAAATGCACATTAGATTTATTAAATCCATTCACCCAAGGTTCAACTAGTCAAGATTTTACTGTACCTTAATCTTTGACTCAAGGCTACAGTTGCATGAATTAAGTCTTCTACGCTGAGATCCTTTGGCTACATCCTGCTTATTGTCTTGCTACAGAAACATCAGATTGTCTAATGTCGGGGCAAAACGTGTGGAGATTTTCATTTGACAAACATTTTTAAATTCTAGAGCCTGAGATGAGTCTCAACTTGAGGTAGAGCTGAGATGAGGAATTTTGCCCTCGTTTGGCTTACAGCCCATCAGTGGGTCAGATGTATGAGATGCTTTGGAAAGGATATCTGATTAAAACAAACATGAAACACTGTGATGCTGTATATACATGCTGTGCAGTGCAGTCTTGTTGCTGTCAAGGCCCTGTTAAGTCCTCACTAGTTCCCACAGCAAGTCCTCTAATCTTAGGTCTTAAGTCCTAGGCTGTTCAAGCGAACTATCAAGTACAGGCCTTTGTCCCCATGTGTTTGTTATTTGACTTGCAGTGGACTTGTAATAGACTCGGCTACAACGTGCTATCAAGAAGAAGTGCCTTTTCACACCGTACAAAGGGTAGGGTGGGGGGGGTGACTTTGAATCAAGCTGTTTATTATCCCGTGAATCCAGAGACTTGTGTTGGGAACGATGAAGTGCCTTTAATGGTGGACCTTTGGGTTATTTTCCAGCTTGCCAGCGATTTGGAAGCCAAGAAGGAAAAGCTGACAGCAGCCAAGGAGTCCGTCAACCAGATCACGAAAGAACTTCGACCGATTTTGGTATGTGGATGCATTGACACCAAAAAACATAGAACTTTTAACCTAAAGTTAAGAGTTTTCCGCTTTGTGGAAAATCCGCAAAAATCGCGGATTTGGGGGTAGAAAGCGGAAAAGCAATTCTCGGTAAAAAATAATAAATAAATAAAACAAATATTTTTGATCCTTTGTGCACAATTAATCAAATAAATGTGAACCCAAATTAGGAATGACAACTCATTTTCACTGTTTTACTCACTTTGAAAGTAACATTTGGTGGCGTTTCCCCTCCTGTTGTTCCTTTGCGATATCGCAGAATTTGGTATTGATTTCCTCTGGCTCCGCACTGCGGAGATCACACAGGTCCCTATCCCTACATAGAGCCCAGACGTCTCACGACTTATGAATAAATCAATAGGGATGGGGACCAGTCCAAGATCACAGTGGCATGGTGCATGTAGGCCCTACATGTATCATTATGCCAAAGCTACCTGTAGATGTACGGTAAATGTAGGCCAACAGTACATGTACATATGTACAGTCACATACAGTTTTTGTACACAAAATTTAGAAAGCGGAAGAAAGCAGATTTTGACTTTCAGAAAGCAGAAAATTCTTGACTTATTTTAACCTCGCACAGATCTTCTGGGCCTTGTGCGTTGCATATGTTTTGAATGTCAGATAACCTCTGTTTCCTTGGCCCTACTGACCTGTTTGGAAAAGAAAGCAGGGATATCCTTTTTTCCTTGACTGGTGGACTTATCCGCGAATGTGTTTCCCGATTTGAAGCACTCTTGAGGTCTTCCTTACTTAGGAAGAATAAATTGCAGCAATCTACTCCCTCTGTCTACATGTACATTCAGGTGATTTCAGGGTGGTTCAGTGGGCACTGAGTTTATAGACGGTTATTCAAGCCAAAAAGGGAAATATTTCCCTTCAAGCTCTTTATGCTTCTGTTCTTGAACATGTACGTAGGCATGTGTACCGACGGAATGAGCGTAACTAGTTTGGGGTTGTTAGACTCTCATTTTTCTGTTTTTGGATCACAGGAAAGGCTTCGCGAGATCGAAGACAGGGAGGAAGAAATCAATTTGTTGAGCACAGAAGTGGGTAAGGATGGTACACTTCAATTTCATGTTGCTGCTAAGCACCAAGGGGTTTGCTAACAGGCCTCCGGTCCTGGCCACCGACTGTAAGCAGTAGGCACAGCACACCGGCTGAGCAACAAGAGAAATGTCTGTGTACACAAGCACTAGCATCCCTGTTTCCAAGCGCAGAATTTCACTAAGCGAAGGAAATGCGTACAGTAGTAACTGCGAAAATAATCGAGACGGGATATAAGGCTTCTTTGCTTCCCCTGAACCTCTTGGAGGTTGAGGGTTTTGACACCTGTGGCTGTGATTTCTCCCGGCAGCCAAGTGCAAAGCCGAGAAGGCTCAGATGGAGAAGAACAAGCAGGAACTGGAGGATAACTTGGAGTTCATCTTCCAAGGTAGGCTTGAGATCAGGGAATAAAGACCCCATGTTGGAGTTCCCTAAACTGGTGGCACTAGCTTCAGCTTTTCAACCATTCAAGGTCACCAGTACTCTTGGAAATCAACTGTCTTGGGATAGATAAAAGAAGCAAGGCTACCTATGCACAAGTTTATTGTGGTGTCACAGGGCTGATGTAGGAGCTGTCAGGTAAGGATGTATTCAGATAGGCAAAACAAGCCTGTGCGTCATCTTTTGCAAACATGAATTGTGCAGGCGGCCCAAAATCATAACCAGAAGAAGGCCGTTATGAAATTTCCTCTGTATGCGTACTCTGGATTATTTTTGTGTTTATACAAGACATCAGTAGCTCACCAGTTAAGAAGAGTCTGTAGATGATTTCTATTGACCTGCATTCGTTTGAGTGGAGTTCCTTTGTTGAAACCCTAAGGGACCAACGATGAGTTACGTAAGATCTTCCAGGAGCACCAGGCGAAGATAGGTGAAAAGGAGAAGACACTGACCCAGGTATGTACACCACAGACTGCCAAATCTATGTAGATGATACCAATGTGCTTTGGTTGTCTCGACAGTTGTTTTTCGTGATTGAAGACAGCAGCACAGGGAGAACATCGGATGAATTGTCGTTGTTAAGAATTGGTCTCATGTCAGACATCATCCTCTGATAACATTCAAATGGGGACTTTTTAATGTGGGTGCGCTGCAACTTTTGATCATGAAGCTGACCCCGAGTGTTTGCTTTTCCTGTGAAGTATCCACTAATAACTGAAATTTGTACCAGTCAGTTTTTGTTTGGGTCATCTCTTTTCCATGTCATTGTGCGTGGCATTTTTGTATCTGCACCATATTTTAGTGAGGGAGTAAATATGTGCTTGGCCGGTCTTAAACATGCATTCATAAATACCTCAGTCTCCCTATTCAACAACGTGCAACCTGACTGTGTATTAGACAGTTTACTCCATCGGTATTGGTCATGAGTCTGCCTGCAACGCAACACGCAGAATGCGCCATGTGCACGCCAAGTCCATATACAAGGATTCTATAGACCTTTTTTCACCAACGTGACTGGATTGCGTTAGTGTAAACCTATACCACCACGTGTGGACCGCCGTGGCCACGGTGATCACATATAGTCCTATGGGCAGCTTCAACCACGTGCAAGCCCACATGTGAACACTGCATGCTTGACTAGTTGAATAAGTAGATTACCATCACAACACTATGCACTCATTACCATCACAACACATCGCAATCCAGCACGACACCACAGGAAAAAAAGGTCTATCTGGTTCGTAAGTGTGACGTCACTTCAGTTTAAACCACACCCACTACACATAGAGTTACACAGAACCATGGAATCTGAAGTTAATGGGCAACTTGTCTGTTTATCCAATGGGAGCACATAATTCGTGATGCATGCGCATGTATGATGAAGTCACTTACAAACTGGATAGGACAACTTTCAAAAGGAAGATACCGTAAAATGAACGGGGGGTGTTTGGGTAAATGAAAATAAATTTTAGAAAAATATTGTTGGAAATCCATCACATGTTGGCTTCTTTTTGTCTCTGAATAAAAAAGTATTCTTGAACGGGAATAAACATGTGCTTCACCGGACCTTGCACAGAAATACGAATGCTGATAATGCCCTCGCCTGCAGCCAGCCGGTTTATATTTATTCCCTTATTTAAGGCTCGCCGATCAGAATGGACGTGACTGCGGCCCGGGCATTACCAACATTCATCCTCCTGTGCCCGTCGTAAACGAAGACCCCAAAAAAACACACCCCATTTATTCCCATTCATAAATACCGTTTCAGTCAGAGAGTCAAAAGATGTCGATATGCAGTAAATTTCCATGGATTTTGTTGAAGAATTGTACTTTCATTTTCCAGAACACCTTGTCCATTTTATGGCATATTTTCGTTTTGCAAGTAGTTGCAAAAAATCTCCTTATGTGGACTTGGTGTGTACGTGGTATGTTCTGCGTGCTGCTGCGCACACAGACTCGTGACCAATAAGGATGGATGAAACGCTTGTATCTAGGTGCCAGCATATTTTACGCAGCAGGCATTATCAACTTGCTGTGGGCATTATCATATACATGTATATTAATACACGGTCACGTTGTGCATTGTTAAATTTATGAATATCATTTTCAGCATCTTGTAGTAATCGTATTATTCAAATGGCCCTGTCTGCCTTTTTGACAATGTGTTTATATATCTACAGACTGAAAAGAGACTGGCCAGCCTGGAGAAGAGTCTACAGAAGGAAAATGAGAAGAAGTCCAAACTGCTGATGAACCAGGGGAAAATAGAGCAGGAGCATGAGGTAGAGAATGACAGTGTTGAATGCACTGATAGTGTTGAGACTATTCATGAGACTAGACACCAGACTAGTCACAAGGCTTGGCACAAGACCAGTCACAAGGCTTTCACACAAGACCAGACACAAGACCAGTCACAAGGCTTTCACACAAGACCAGACACAAGACCAGTCACACAAGATCAGACACAAGACCAGTCACAAGGCTTTCATACAAGACCAGACACAAGACCAGTCACACAAGATCAGACACAAGACCAGTCACAAGGCTTTCACACAAGATCAGACACAAGACCAGTCACACAAGATCAGACACAAGACCAGTCACAAGGCTTTCATACAAGACCAGACACAAGACCAGTCACACAAGATCAGACACAAGACCAGTCACAAGGCTTCACACAAGATCAGACACAAGACCAGTCACAAGGCTTCACACAAGACCAGTCACAATGCCACTCACAAGATCAGATGCAAAATCAGTCACAAGACCAGACACAAGACCATTCACAATACGTAACACAAGACCACTCACAAGTAACAGGGTGAATAGTGACAAACGATTGAGGAGTGCTTTTGTTGCATTTCACTTCAATAGCTGTGACTTTACACACATTTTTGTTATTTATTTTATATGTTTATTTTATTCATTACACATTCATTTCCTCCTCATGGCAAAATATAGATGTAGATGTATGTTAAAGTTATAAAGCCACTAAAGGTGGCAAAATCTTTAAAGCATTGCTTGATTCAGGAATACCATTACCCGTAACCTTCCCAAACCACACAGAATTCAACAGTAGTAAAGTGTTTAATTCTGTGGAGATAGGTCTGGTAGGCCCATAACAGCTGGCTTTTGCATTGGGTTTGGCATACCTCAGAAAAACAAAGTCCAACAACCTCTGTGCACAAAGTCCCATATGGGTGTTTAACTTAGTGTGAATGGGGAAAGTTAGGGCCAGCAACCCTTGGGGGGTTAGGGTTAGGCTGGTTCTGGAGTTAGTGAATCAACACTGGATCGCTCGTTTATTTGTTTAAATAAATAAGAGAGGCAATCCTTCCATCTTGGGTGACTATTTTTGCAAAGTCAATATGTTGCCAAACATTGTTTTATAGAATGAACAACTCAAATGAAAATTTGACGGGCAAATTGGCCTAACCCTTGGGGGGGTTAGGGTTACAAAATAAAACAGACAAGAAAGACTGGATTCAGACTGGAGGCCTTGTGTTGGTTTGGTGATAGTCTTGTGGGGTCATATCATGTCTTTAAGAGTTTCCAACTACATCACTGCACAATGAAATGCAGATATGTCTGTGAAGCTGTTTTGCCCTAGTAAGATTGTTTGTGACATTTAACTTTGTTACGTCTGTGTGACTCGGCAAGTCTTTTCCTTTTCTTGCAGCAACATCTCACAACAATTCATAACAGGGACAAAGGACTGAAGAAGTACGCTAGAGACATGCACTTTGCAGGTCAGGGCCTGTTCATTAACCGTCCTATGGTTTTACAGCACAAATGTGCACAAATGCCCACAGTCACTGGTGAGCATGTAGTTTCTATACGGAACTCAAACATGCACAGGTTCAGTGTGTACACAGTAGATTGCCAGCACAAAATGACCCAGGGTCTTTTGTGCAGTCCTCTTCACTGCATTTGGTTTACTGCACAGTTATGCACATGAAACAGTGGAGCACAGTTGTTGGGCAGCACAAAAGTGCAATCTGATATTCCTGTGAGGGTCAGTTGGTGCAGTGCACTACACAGCACAGCTGTGCTTCTTTGAGGTGTTCACCAAATGACCCAAAGAGTGACTTCAGCATAGGAGGGTTAATTAGAATTTATTTCTCTTGAAGCTACAAGAACCTTGTGCAGTTTATGCTCAGTTCAGCTTTGTTAATGCATGGTTGGTGCTGGATTCAAATAGCCTTTATAGTAAACCTCACATAGTGTCATATGTCAATTTTTTCTTTTTGGGGGAAGGGTGAAGAGCTGAAACCACTGCATGGACATAAAATGCAACAGAATTTGGCTATTACCAGAACCTGTGAGCTTATGATAGATGTTGTAAATATCTTGTAAATGAAGGTATAAAAAATGTAACTTTCCTTACTTCGCAAGCCTTGCGCTTAAGGTTTTTTAACTAGCCCACCGGGCTAATAAATTGATTTTTTTTACTAGCCCGTAGCGAGTTTTACCAGCCCGATATAACATGTATAATATTGAAATTAACACGAAATTAATCAAACACTGACTCAATGAGTTTTATTAAGAGATCATCAATGAATTTATTGCTACTTGCAACTTCCAGAGAGGAACCTGTTCAGTCATCTGTGATTGTACAATGAAAGAAATTAATTTAAACACCACTTTTTTATTTCACCACTCACCAGAGTTACACGGACGGCATTTTGAAACTTTTTGAGGATTATGAACGAATTTAGTTCAAATGCGTGCCTTGCTAGTCTTGTCTGTGTACACAATCCACGCTGCAACCAATATCTGACCAATCACAGTGTTGCATTTGCCACACCTATTCGCATCTACACTCGTTTGGAGTCTAGTTGTATGAGTCTGGTTCCGTAACACAAACATATGCTGGCATTGGGTCAGGGAGCCGACTGTGATGACCTGTATGTTGATCGTTGGTCATGCATGTGCATAATGCATATGTGGTGCTGACATTGTTCACACATACATGTACAGTGCCTATGATGTACAGACATACAGAAGCGCAAGCATCGGCAGTACGCGTAACTTACATACATGTACATGTATGTACGTGTACCGCAGGCTACATGCACAGTGTACAGTCAGCTCGACGGCGCAGCGCACGTGCTGCATGCACAGTGTACAGTCGGCTCGACGATGCAGCGCACGTGCTGCATACACCGTATACTGCTGTCTACTTTTTACTAGTCCGCTGGGCAGCCAAGTGGTGCATTTTACTAGCCCGTGGTTGTTTTTACTAGACAATGACCGTCGGGCTAATGCTAAGGTCAAGCCCTGCTTTGTCAGAAAATGTCAATGAGTAGTGGTCAACTAGTTTTTTTAAGCCAACTCCGAGAAAAATACCCATGCCTCATTGTCTGCTCTTGTTAAGTTTCTTTAGGCTTGAAATCACCTTATATTTAATATACATTGTTGAGAAATGGTTGGTTCATTACCAGAAGGAGCCAAATAAAGTTTACACACTTGCAATTTTTGGAGGACAGGTTTCACCGAGAGCTCCTTTTCCGAAGAGAGAGTGAAAGAATTCCTGAAGATGATGGATGATGCCATCGAGGAAATTGATCAAGAAACCAAAGAGCAACTGGTAAGTCTTGAATAAATTGTGCCTCCCACTTTCCGCACGCAGACTGAAGTAATGCACAGAGAGTCCGAGATCAGTTGAGAGGTTCTCAGATTTGGCTGACCATCGTGTGCTGCTCATCTGTTTGTATTTGGAAATCTTGTGTACACCAGCAAGTGCCTAGTTTGATTTATCTTACACTGGCTTTGAGCTTCAATGTCGTGGATTGAGTCACCAGTGTTGAGATGCACAAGTTCACAGTTATATTGCTCTCTGGTTCAGAAACATTACAGCCATCATAAAGCCAAATTTTAGAATTGTTTTATGATGCGCCAGAAGACTCGGATATCGTCCCTTCTAGATTTCATAACCTAGGAATTGTTATGGATTCTGCCTTGAATTTTCAGTCACACACTTCTTACATTTCACATTCGATCAAGAACAACCTCAGAAACCTCGGTAAAATTCGTAAACAACTTTCGAAACAAGCAACAAAACAACTGATACATGCTTTTGTCACTGTGCAACTCGCTGCTCAACTCAACTGCTGACTCAACCACGGCGTAAACAAAAGTGTGCTGCACGCCTCATTACACGAGCCAAATGCTTCATATACATAACTGCCACCCTTCAGCATCTCCACTGGCTTCCCATCAAATACAGAATCATATAAAAACTATTGCTTCTAACGCATCACTCACTACATGGCACTTCTCCCCCATATCTGTCTACACTCCCGTCTCCATACAGTGCCGGTCGTTCAGGTCTCTGGTCTGCTAACCAGCATCTTCTGGCAGTACCGAGATCATACCTGTATCGCTGCCCCTTGTCTTTGGAATAGTCTCCCCTTGAACATCCGGTCCAGCACATCTCTCAGCTCTTTCAAAACAGCACTCAAGAGATATATGATATAGATGATAACCTTGCTTAGGGCGCTAGCTTGTTAGCAAATCTATTTTTTTTTCCTGTACATAACTGCAGTAATTTACATTTACTTTTGTAGTGCCATGAGCGCCTACTTCTGGGGTGGATTTGTGCACTTTCTAAATGCTCATTATTATTATTATCAGAAGAGGATACTGGGGCCTCTCTCATTAGTATCTGTTGTTGGTATGTATTTGTGAAATACATGTACGTGACCTGCTTCAAAACAGTGTGATGTTGCGAGTGACAATTTCCAACAAGGAAAGGAGTTTTAGTATTGTACTTTCATAAATGTGACCCGGCATAACAAAACGAGCGTAAATTCACATTCCTCTCTCTTCTATTTTGACGGTTCAAAGTCCAATATTGAAGGGAGGTCAGTTTGGGTGTTTTGTCATCTTTGGAAAGAGTAACCCATCTTTTTAATTCCAAATGGTTCACAGGATCAGATATTTAACAATGCCATTTTCTCAGCAGTGGTGATGATAGCATTATTCATGCCCAGTCAGAAATGTTGAAACAATGTCGGAAACAAAGACACAAAGCTGCCAGAATAATGTCACATTGTCACCTCATACTCTTACCCCAAGTTTTTCATGTACATGCCATTGGAAAGCTCTCTTTCTGCTGAATTTAAAAATACCAATATCTCAACTGTTGACAATTCCAACTTCCAGCTCATTTTGTGGTGACAGATCACAAATGACATGTTACCTGGCAACACGTAATGCATTTTTGGTCATGTTTTGCCCCGAGTGGTGATGCAGTGGATAATGGGACTCATTGTCTGTCTTTTCTCTCTGTAGGCAGAGTTTGGTAGCAGGGAGGAAGCTCTGGACGCTGAGATCCAAACATTCCGGGACACCAAGACCAAGCTGCAGCACACCATACAGATGAAGAGCGACATGACGGTAAGTGAACAGTGGAGCGTCAATTTGCTTTTAATTCCAGAGAGTGTGGTGAACTTGTAATTGACCAAGCAGTGGAATGTACATGTACATGTGTGAGGATGCGGAATTGGAACTCATTGTCAGCATACAGAATTGTGTCAACTGAGCCGTCCGTCTCCACGTTGGTAGCTCCACAATTTGTCATAGCGCGTACATGCTCCATGAAAGTATCATTCAATAAGCAACTGCATGGCCAATACAGGCGTTTCACAATAGTGCGCCACCAAGAGATTGCAACGCGTTGGCCAATCACAATGCACAAAATTTGTCGACCTGATGCGCGTTCGGAAAGGGTCAACAAAGTGATTGGCCAACGCGTTGCAAACTCATGGTGGCGCACTATTGTGAATCGCCCGTATTCGCATGGCCCGCAGGAAGAATGAGGAATCTTTTGCAGGACTAGAAGTGATGGAATTGTTTCATGAGTATATACATATGAACGATTTAATAAGTTTCAAGTTATAAACATATATTGTTAAACTGTGGCCTGACTGGTTTTATAGGAAAAGAACAAAGAGGATCTCAAGCAAATTGATCAGCAGTTGGGTCGAATGGAGACCAATGCCCATCGACTCAGAGAACTGGAAGTGGAGTTGAAGAGAGCTGTGAGTAAATGGAATGGCGTAGTCATTGAATGCAACATCTGGCCGTCTTTGCTGTTTCTCAGAATTGAAATTTTCACTAGCTACACATTCAGAACTATTGTGGCCCTGCAACTTTTAAAACATGGAACGCGTGTAATTTCTCAATGTTTATGTATACAAGCAGCCTGACGTGTGCGATTTGATTTTGCAAGAGGTGAATACATTTTTGCCGCAGGCAGCTATGTAGACAAAGTAGAGTTGTTGAATTCCGTCCTCTTGAAAAACCAGTTTGAAATGAAGATTTCTAATGCCTACTAAAGCTGCGCTATCTTTTCACTCCAGGAGAGTGAGTTGAAAGAAGCCGAAGGTAGCATGGATTTGGACAAGCTAAGGCGGGAGGTACAGGAATTGCAGGTAGAGAAACAACAGCACGACGCTCAAATGAGTAAACTCAGGTAGGATTTGGCAGCAACAAAGCCTCTTCCTAGGTTTAGATATTAAATTTAAACTCTGGAAGTAGTTTGTGGCTAGTTTGCAGGGGGTTAGTTAACAGATTGTCTCAATTGGGAGCATTGTTTGTTCACACAGTTGACATGTTATCAATCTGGAAGTACTTTGCAGGTAGCTGGAAGATAGTTTTCAGGTAGAACGTGTCATGTCTGGGCATATTTCACATGATAGCTTGATAGTATTTCAGAGGTGGTTTCCAGAGAGCAAGAAGGTAGCTGACAGGTAGTTTTTAGGTAGAACGTGTCATGTCTGGGCATATTTCACATGATAGCTTGATAGTATTTCAGAGTTGGTTTCCAGAGAGCGAGAAGGTAGCTGACAGGTAGTTTTTAGGTAGAACGTGTCATGTCTGGGCATATTTCACATGATAGCTTGATAGTATTTCAGAGTTGGTTTCCAGAGAGCGAGAAGGTAGCTGGCAGGTAGTTTTCAGGTAGAACGTGTCATGTCTGGGCATATTTCACTTGATAGCTCGATAGTATTTCAGAGGTGGTTTCCAGAAAGCGAGAAGGTAGCTGGCAGGTAGTTTTCAGGTAGAACGTGTCATGTCTGGGCATATTTCACATGATAGCTTGATAGTATTTCAAAAGGGGGTTTCCAGAGAGCGAGAAGGTAGCTGGCAGATAGTTTTCAGGTAGAACGTGTCATGTCTGGGCATATTTCACATGATAGCTTGATAGTATTTCAGAGGTGGTTTCCAGAGAGCGAGAAGGTAGCTGGCAGGTAGTTTTCAGGTACAACGTGTCATGTCTGGGCATATTTTGTGTGATAGCTAGAAAGTATTTCAGAGTTGGTTTCCAGAAAGCGAGAAGGTAGCTGGCAGGTAGTTTTTAGGTTTCTCCTTGTAGTTCAGAGATTTGTTTATTACATGGGGTTAGTTTGCAGATAGCTGATAATGTGCAAGCACTTTGCCGGTAGTCTGCTGATTATTCGCTAGCAGGTTTAAGGTGGTCAGTGGAGACAGTTTCCAGATGGCTTATGCAGTAGTTCTCTTCTGTCAGATCGTGTTTTCAGTGACCATACCTCCTCTTTTTGTTGTCAGCAAGGAGATGTCGGCCATATCACTGCAGTCCAAGGCCAGAGCCCAACTGGAGATGCTGCAGAAAGAGAAGAACGCCAAAGAGGAGCAAATCAAAAAGATGTAAGTGAAGTGCCCCCCCCCCACCGCTGCCTTGTTTTCTTTTTGTGTTTGCTTGATAGATGGACAAGGAGGAACGTTCCCGTCACCCCCAACAATTTGAACAAATTTAGTTTTGGGGCAATGATGATTGACTCGGTCCAGCTCAGATCCTTTAAAAAAAATGTATCTGAAGATTTGCAGGATTTTGCAGGATTCGGGAAGGCAGAGCCCAGTCATTCACTAACACTTTGCATTGGGGCTTGACAGCGTCGGGTGCAGAGTATGTGCCATTGGTTTCCTGCTGAGTAGAAGACTTGTGACAATTCAGGGCATTTCCCCACTCCCCCCCCCAAAAAAAAAGGTCAGAGAGAGATCTGAGTTCATGTCCTTGCACTGTCTTAGTTTCCTTGTTCTTGGTGTTTCTGCAGCCGGAGTCGTCATGAAGAGGATGTGAATCATCTCCTTGGTCACTTTCCAACGGAAAGCATCAGGAACACTCTTGCAGATTTCCTCGCGTAAGTTTGATTTAATACTTCACAATACCTACCATTTGGGTTTACTGTGCTTCTTTTGTCAGCCATATGCTGTTGAAACAGGGTAACCTCATAAAACCACTGGCTGTTGGTCGCAGCAGCGGAGTTATACCCCATATTGTTCTCTTGCCCTTCATTATCGCGTTTCTAAGGTGAATTACCTATGTATGCGCTGAGGATTTGTTGTGTGGGCCTGGTTGGATCAATTTTGCTTGAAGAACGGGTTTTTTCCTCTGGCTTGCTAATGTGGCTCTTTTCAAATGTATTGTGCCAATTTCTTCATGGTCAGGACACTAGCACACACTCCACACTTGTCCAGATTGGATTTGTTAACAGTAAGATACTTCAGCAGCCAGACATGCTTTTAAACCTTCCACATGTGTTTTGTTTGAAAACAGACTTGCAGCCAACAGCTGAAAAAAATTTAATTTGAAAGGTGCATTACATATTTCTTTTCTTTTTTTTTTTACCGGGATTTTTCCTGTCAGCACAAATCCTATCATGCTTTACTCTCATTGCGATTGACTCCGTAGGTCTAAGGAAGGCGATATGCGCAACTCCCAGACTACATTGCAGCGAATTAGAGGCCAGTTGAGCACCAAGGAGGCCAATAGAAGAATGATCATGTAAGTCTGAGTTGGAGTGTATACAGTGTCAGTTCATTGTGGAGATTGGAACCAGGGACCGCGATGCATGAGCACCTGGTTGGTTCGATCACTGATGGGGATTGGAACCAGGTACTGTGATGCATGAGCATCTGGTTGGTTCGATCACTGATGGGGATTGTAACCAGGGACCGTGATGCATGAGC
This sequence comes from Acanthaster planci, assembly GCF_054643075.1. Taxonomy (NCBI): domain Eukaryota; kingdom Metazoa; phylum Echinodermata; class Asteroidea; order Valvatida; family Acanthasteridae; genus Acanthaster; species Acanthaster planci. Next base: position 30,411,606 of record NC_141778.1, on the reverse strand, counting down.
ATCCAGTTAGTTCAGTCATCGATGGAGATTGGAACCAGGGACCGTGATGCATGTGCATCTGGTTGGTTTGGCCATCGATGGGGATTGGAACCAGGGACCGTGATGCATGAGCATCTTGTTGGTTCGGTCATCGATGGAGATTGGAACCTGGGACCGTGATGCATTAGCATCTGGTTGGTTCTGTCATCGATGGGGATTGGAACCGTGGACCGTGATGCACAAGCATCAGGTTGGGTTGGTTCTGTTTTGTGGGTATAATCCAATACTGTGTAATTCTTCTCTTGTGGTCCGTGTCACATGGCTTGATATCTGTGACAAGTCACATGATTTACAACACACATTGCACCACATGATTGACAATTGGCTCTTGCAGGGATCAACTCAAGAAGAAGGAGGAGGAGTTGCGAGGTTACGAGGGTCGCATGATGCAGGAATGTGGCAGCCAGGATGTGACGAACACCTTACAGGAACTCCAGCAATCCATTAACAACCTGCAGAGGTATAATGAGCCTGATCTCATGTTTGTCAGAATGTTGTCAGTCCCCTTCTGGCTTTGGACAGACAAACTAACAACCGCAGCGATATGGAATGTCTTGTCATACAAATGCAAACTTATGGTTGTCAGAAAGTTAATCAATTAGAAAACTAATGCCCAGTCAGTTAAACCTGCAGAGGTATAGCGTGCCTGATCTTAAACGATCAAGTTTATGGGGCACGATATGGGGCCGATGGGTACCCCCCCACATGTCCAATTCCTATACACACTCTAGACTATTGTTACCTAGCACATCCGCCGTAGAAGTCTGTAAAGAATTGCTGAGATTCCGATCAAACAGTGACCAACACAAAGGCGGGGGGTTCTCTCCACCCCGTATCTTGCATCATATGCAATTTACAACCCATAGAGGTATGGCATGCCTGATCAAACACATTCGTACTTCTTTTTCCCATCTGTGGTGGTACCGGCTTTAAACACCAGTTGGACATATGGTGAGAAATGTCAATAAGCTATGTTGAAAAATGTTGCGCCCACAAATGTTGAAAAGAAATGTCAGTCAATTGTGTTGAGGTACATGTAGAAGTATTGCCTTGCATCGTATTGTTTTAATGTTATTCATTCAGTACTGATGAATAGAAAGATCTGAATGTAAAGATAAATGTAATTTCACGTCGGGCTGACGGCAGCATTGATGTGATCTGTCTGTACACAGTGAGAAGGGCGCACTAACTGGCAGTTCCCACCTGTTTGAGCGTTACATCCGGTCTCTGCAGAGGGCCGAGGCCCAGTGCCCGCTGTGCCACAGGGGTTTCGACGGGCAGAGCGAGGTGGACGAACTTGTACAGGAGGTAAGATGCATGGAAATACGATATTGCATTGGCTGTGTTGGAAGAACTTGAACCCTTGGTCGAGACGGTGCCCCAAATGATCATCAGGTGAGTCTGTTGGCCCACGCTTTGGTGGGACCCTTCACAGGTGTCTCCATGCATAGCAGGTGGCACAGCAGATTTCACTATAAACTTCTCACCCATGCCTCAATGTCATGTTTGTTAAGAAGCGCTGCCCCCTTTGTGTATACCCGCCTGACGTTCCATGGGTAATCCACACAGGGTCCCCTACAGTTCACCGTACTTGTACAAGGGTTGTATGCGACAAGATCTGCAAATCAGTTTCACTTGCGTATGTTGTAGAAGGAAATTATTAACTGCGCATGTCCAAGTTTTAGGCCCATTTACATCCGTAATGAGGGCCATGAGAATTCGCGCCAGGCAAGCAGCTGCTTCATTTCACAAAATGTACGTCTTATTTTCACTTTTTGGAAATAAAAATCCCTGCCCAAAATATTTTCCTGGTAAAATGAGGCCTTTTCCTAATGTGTTTTGTGAAAATAAAATTGAGAAATAGTACCAGAGTGGTCAAACTAGTGATTTTTTGTGGAAAGCTCTTTTCATAAGCGGTAGTTTGTTTACGTTTTGATGCAATTTTTGAAGGCTACAAACAAAGAATTCAAATTTTTCTTGAAGTTTTCAGTGGTGGACTGTGGTGGAGAACGATGTGAAAGTTTTAGATTTGCTGACGGTTTTCCGCTCGATTTTTTTCTCTTTCCAACGGGACGCGTTTGCATATCGACCTAACTCAGCACTGATTCGTTTATCCTACATAATCTTACGGCATTGTGAGCATAAGAATTCAGTGACTCGGGAATGAAAGACTAACATGAAAGTACAGTAAGTTAACATGAAGTTTATTATTGAAACGGAGGTCTATCTGTCATTGTAACATTGCCAGGAAATGTTGAAATTCACAGGTATTTATCCCCAGTTTTGCATGTCCTGTACATGCATGAATCGCATGAACATTATATAAACCAGCTCCGACGCATAATTTCCATGTACATGCATATGTACATGTATGGTATGCATATAACAGGCCGTTGGACACAGTGTACTGGCACGTTACGTAGCTGGAGCGGTTTTGTGCATGTAAAACGTGTAGAATGCGCTGCGCCGAAGTGTCTCAAGTAATAAAAATCTAGCTACATATAACTGATTCTACTGTATAGTTGAGATTCTGGCCTGTAGTATGCAGTGTCTCGTTCTTGAAAAACTTCTAAAATTGATTAATTTAGTGGGAGGAAAGACGGAGAGATCGATTGAAAATGGAAATATTTTATCATCTTAGCAACCACTTTGAGGCTAAGTTTCATATTTCAATTTATGTAGCATTTCTTTTCACGATTCTGTGGTGTTTTATTTCGTTTAAGCTTTCTAGAGCACATACAAAGAGTTTCAATGTGATCTTTTTTTTGACTTTGTACAAACGAAGTCTTCAAAATGAGAAGGCTCAATAGAGGATTGGCAAGTTGCTAAGGACAATTCCGTATGGTTCACGAGGGTCCAGTCAAGTAACCACTAGACACAGTCAAAGGCATTAATTTCCACCCTTCGAATGGGAGTGAAACATACGCGGAAACAAGCCACAGAATCAAAATGTAGAGGTCTAAGTTCAGATGACTAACATGTCTTGTATGCATTGTGCTGTTTCTTTACTGCTCAGCTTCAAGACAAGTTGCGGATGGCCCCAGCTAAGATGGCAGAGAAAGACAAGTCCATTCAGCAGAGCAGAGCTAAGTATGACAAGTTGATCGAGCTGAAGCCAGTCAAGGACAGCGTGAGTTTAATCCCTGAGGAGTTACTTTACTCTAAAAACTGCATCATTCTCAGATATTTCTTTTCCATTGGTCTTTCAGTGGTTATATTTGAGGTTCTTGAAAGGGAGTGACACAACATTTTCTCTTGGTCCCTCGTTCACCAGGAAATAGAGGCTTTGCATGGTAGCAGTCTGACAGGGCAGTTCTTTGGTTCCCACAGGCAAACCTCGTTTGTGCATGCCCCGTGGAACAAAAGCACTGGCCTGCATGATGGCAGCTGTGCAAACCCTCTATAATCAACTTCAAACTGCCACCTGAAAGGAGTAACTTATTCAAATGGTAAAAACTGGATCATTGAACATTAGATTCCCAGCAGAATTTTTCCCAAAGACACTTTGAAACAATTTGTGCTTGGATTAACGCTTAAGTTCAGTCTAAGAATTTAGACTGTTATTGGTTAATTCCTCTCACATGACTGGCCATTCTCCTAATTATCATACATACGCATGCGCATTACTCCGAATGGGTCCGTATTTCATAGAGGCGTAAATTCTTGGCAGCACTGCGAGACTCGAGACCGCATGGCCGGCCAGCCATGTGCGAAGTGGCATTTGGAAATTGGTACGTGTTCAAGTACTGTACGTGTACATGGTCGAAGTTCCGCGCTGTACGTAGGTACACACATGCAATCGTGAAACAAAATCGAAATCATTGCAGAAGGAAAGAACTTGAAGTTTGTTGAGCGGGGGACTGCGGATCCCAAAAGAGATTGATATATCGGTAAAAAACTAGTGGAGCTGGTCATGGTGTGACAAATTGTTACTGGCTGTAACGAAAGATGAGCATGTGGTGAGCAACTGCTTTCGTAAGCTTTAAGATCCTGGAGAAGCATGGTGTGAGTGGTGTTGTGTTCATTTCAAGTATAGTACTTCTGGAGCGAAAGCATTGATACAGCATGCAGCTAAGTACTAGAAGCACCCCAAACATTTCCATGAAAGAAGAACGAACTACATCACAGGTTTTACATGTCCAATTAATTAGTAAAACAAAATCAGAGTAATTTTTAAAAAAATGAGAAATGTCCTTATAATTGAGAAGATTTTGCTTCTATAAATTAGAGGCAAATGGGCCATGAATTGCCCCTGATTGCACCACAGCGCATCTAGAATCCAAAATTATCCGTGGCCCTTAAGCAGGCGGTGGACCCCACACCATAAGGGCTTCGCGCTCGCAGTAGTCTTCCCTTGATTAATTTCATTTCTGTTTTTGTTTGGTTCACTGCATTACCTTCAGCAAATGTTTATCCCTTTTTCATCGACGGCACGAGGTAATTGCCGGCATTGTTGTCTCCATTGCCCACAGATGACTAAGCTGGCTGACCACGAGATACCGGAGCTGAAGTCCAAACTCGCTGCCGTCAATGCGGACATTGCGAAACTCAAGACAGCACTGTCGGATGTAAGATTTCCTCACTGGCTTTCCTCTTTCCAGCAGCTGAAACTCTAGGTTAACAAGCTTTTCAAATGAACCACAACTAAACCCTGTTATGTTTGTTGCAACATTCCACATTTGATTCTGTGTGCTGCTGTCCATGAAAAATAACATTTTATAACATATAGTTGCAGTTCTTGTTTCAACTGCTCAAGAAGCCTTGTGGTTGAATACATACTGCAAGTTCTTTTCACGAGTCACAACTAGCACCATAACCAAGTACTTTTACTACCAACAGTGACAGGAAAATAAAGGAATATCTTTGTTGCAGTTCATGTACGAAAAATAGTGTTGTAGTTGAGAGCTCTTAAAACCATCATAAGACCAACAAACGACCAGCACGAGACCAACACAAGCCCAACACATGACCAACACAAGACCGACAAATGACCAACACAAGACCATCACAAGACCAACACGAGACCAACACAAGACCAACACCAGACCAACACAAGACCCACACAAGACCATCATAAGACCAACACCAGACCAACACAAGACCATCACAAGACGAACACCAGACCAACACAAGACCATCACAAGACCAACACAAGACCAACACAGCCAACACAAGCCCAACACAAGACCAACACGAGACCAACACAAGCCCAACACATGACCAACACAAGACCAACAAATGACCAACACAAGACCATCACAAGACCAACGCGAGACCAACACAAGACCAACACAAGACCCACACAAGACCATCATAAGACCAACACGAGACCAACACAAGACCATCACAAGACGAACACCAGACCAACACAAGACCATCACAAGACCAACACAAGACCAACACAGCCAACACAAGCCCAACACGAACCAACACAAGCCCAACACATGACCAACAAATGACCACCAAGGTTGGTATTGAGACTGGAGCAATTGTGGCTTCTTATGAAGGCTTGTGATTTCTGTGATTTCTTGTGTGTTGTATGCAGTGTATGATGGGAAAGAATGGGGTGGGGTCATTGTATGGCGCCAGTGGGAGGAATAGCACACTTAATCAGTTTTGTTTGATCACAAGAAATTGAAAGGCGCATTTCTACCATTTCCAATCGTGGATGATAAATTACCCTGGAAGATTCAAATCGATGGCTTCACAAAATGACTGTCTGTTTGAAATGAAGATAATCGCACTCATTTTGCTTATTGTAGAAAAGTATACACTGATGACCCCCATTCTATTCCAATAATTGCAGTAAGCAGTGCCATACATCTTAGGTACAAAGGGCTTCAGCACATAGAACTTCAAGCCCCAGTGGAGTACTTTGCAAGTACTTCACACTTACTGTATACTTGCAAAGTACTCAACTGTGGTTAATGTCAAGTATTTGCAAAGTACTCAACTGTGGTTTGAAGTCTTGTGAATTTCAATATGCCAGGAGGAAGAAGTCCTGAGCATTCTGGAAGTGGATGTCAGCATGGCCAATGAGATGAAACCCGACATCTGGCAGATGGATAGCTGCCTGAGGGAACTGAAAGATCTGGAGAGGAGGCTAGCTGTGCAGTCACAGCAGCTGTCAGGAGCGGGTAAGAGGTCAACGGTCATAGGTCAGACAGCTAGCTACCTTGGGATATTGGAGAGGACACTGTAGCAGGTGTAGTTGAAGGGCAAGGGTCAGGGTTCAAATGGCTAGAAGGTACATGTATATTAAGCGGGTAGCTATAGATTACCAAAGCATGACGTCATTGGATCTGGAAGTGTGATGCAACTGAATGTAGTACATACGCATGTTGGTTCACACGCTAATGGTTCTTACACTCACAGTTTTGTGCATGACATATTCACTTCTATACTGTAGGGTTAGGGGTCACAACGGTAGAAACCTTAGGTATAATTAGGCAGTGTCTAAGTTAACTGGCTGTGGCTATCAGGAGCACATGTGTCTATGGGAAGCAGCTCCAGCCACTGACTAGTGGCCTTCATAGGTGACTGTCATTTCCGACCACAGCCATAACTTTCAGATGCAAGATCTGAATTAGATGAGCAATAATGCAGTTCCAAAACAGGAATATTTCTGATAATTGAACAGATGCAGGTCGGACCATTCAGCAAGTGAACGCTGAGAGACAGGACCTGGAGATCAAGCTGTAAGTTGCTAACAGAATTCCTTAAAAGGAAACTATTTCTTAAAATGTTGTCTTTGTAAACTTTGTAAAAAAAAAAAATGGCGTGATGAGCCTCCTGAAATAATCTGCTCAACATTTTGGCCTTACTTGAATAAGATAGGCCTCACACAGAAATCTGATTGTACACATACATGTATCAAAGAAGATTCATATATATATCAGATATCTTTAGTTTTGAAATATCCTATCCAAAGTCAATGCCAAAGTGCAATAGCACACGTTCATGAAAGACATGTTTTTAATTTCAGATAAGCAAAAGTGGTTGGGAGTCAGTTGTCAGGTCATGCTGGGGAGATCACGGTGAGACATTGCAGATGTCTCTGACAACCAGCATAGGAGTTTGTTACTAAAGTATATCAGGCGCCTTTGACAATTTTCCCCCTTGTTGGTTTGTCCGATCCAGTGACACCGTCAACCGGACACTGGACCACAAACAGGGCCAGATCAACCAGCAGAGCGAGACGCTGCAGGTGCTGGGCGCCAGTGTCAACAGCATCACCAGCGAGAAGCTGCGGCTGAGCGGCGAGCTGCAGCAGCAGGAAAAGCTGCAGGGCCAGCGGGCCGAGCTGGCCGCCGCCAACCAGGGCTACGCCCGGGAGATCACGGTGAGGGATCACAGACATCTCTGACAACCATTGTCCGTGGTCGCGCAGCACATGGCTGTCGTGTTTTTTTAAAATCATTCTATTGCACCTTTGTGTGGTGCATCTGAGTGATAGAAAAAATCAATTTGAAAAAAAATGAAATATTCGAAAAACTAATGTATTCTCTCGCAATTCTGATCATTATGTACAGATTGATCGTTGAACGAACATTGCTTGAAGGACTCAAATTTAGCATTTAGAGGCTGACTTTGTGAAATTTTGTTGGCAAACATGGGTTAGTCGAACAAACAAGAGGTTATTGGTTAAGACATGTTGCACCTTTGCAAGCAGACTTGATAGTCGTTCAGTTTAGCTCTAAAACATCTTATTCATTCTCATTTTGTATTTTTTGTCATCTGCAGGATGCCAGAAAACAAGTCCATCCAGTTGAAGTAAGTGTTTATCTCTGGTTATTCATTGTTTGATCAGAAAATACATGAATTTTCAAGATCCACTATTTAACTGTATGGAATTGTCATCAGTGGTGAGATTGGTCTGCATTTTGTCTGGATTGGTCTGCATTTATCTGGATTGGTCTGCATTCATCTGGATTGGTCTGGATTCATCTGGATTGGTCTGGCTTGGTCTGGATTCATCTGGATTGGTCTGCATTCATCTGGATTGGTCTGGATTCATCTGGATTGGTCTGGCTTGGTCTGGATTCATCTGGATTGGTCTGCATTCATCTGGATTGGTCTGGATTCATCTGGATTGGTCTGGCTTGGTCTGCATTCATCTGGATTGGTCTGCACTTTATGTAAAAATGTATTCAGAATGTACATATGATCTATTTGAAATGGCTTTGCTGAAAGTATAAACAAGTAAAGTTAAGGTTAAGATTAAGGTTAAGAGTGCACATTCTCGTGTTGTTACTCCTGCTGGAATGCAATGTAAATACCACTGAACTGTGGGGGGTATATGGTGTTTAAACTGTAAGTACTTGGCGCAACTGCTAGCTTTCTACATATGCTCTGCACTTACCCTCTACAAGCATTTTAACAATGATGTTAATTGGTTAAAAATTCACTGTTATCCGACATCTAGCCAATTAGTTTCTCGGTTACAGAAAATATCATGTGCCGTTTTGTTTTTGCGGCATGTATTTCATTAGTTGTTGCTTCAGTTGACCAAAAAGGCTCACAAAGTTCTTAATCGTGGTGGAGATCTTTCAGGGGGCCAAGGCCTGAAAATTGGTTGAAATTTATGCGGCAGGAACGTTTGGTGGAAAAAGAGGCATCAGAGGGGAAGATGATTATAATTGTAATTTAATAAAAAAAAATCAACATGCAATGATACCATAGGTGCCACTGGTTGCCGTAAATTGTGGAAATATTCTGACGGAGGATTGGAGGCGGTAGACAGAGGGGCACATTTCTTTCCTGGATTTTTTGGTTTCCCGAAATCTTACCCCTGTTGTAAGGCCTGTGTCCTCAAGCAAGATACCTAACTGCAATTTTAATTTGAGTAGTGTGGAAGTTGTTTGTTGCCCAGGGTTGAGCAGTGCGAACATGTTTTAAAAAACGGACAACTGTGTTCCTGTGTCTTCAGCGCAAGTTGGACAAACTGACCGAGGACAAGACGGCCCTGATGAAGGAGAAACAGAAGAAGTCTGAGGAGCAGGCGGCACATCGGGATGCAGTACGTCGGAAGCGGCATGACGTCACAGCCTACACGTCCTCCATTGAAAGGTATCGCCATTCACTCCCTACTCAAGTACCCCCATCAGCAGTGACGAGAAGGGCTGGACAGATACAGGAATTCTATTGGCTAATACCAGCTTTCCCAGTTCATCAGTTTCAGCCTGTAGTGCTCCCAAGGTGAAGGAGCTGAGGGAAACATGGCTTTCCAACAGGTCACCAAAAGAGGCTTGATTGAGTGTGTCTCACCCACAGGGTCTTGCACAGTTTTAAAGGTGCCTGATTCATGAACCAAAATTCAGTGCAGACGTACTGTGATTTCACTTTAAAAGTAATTGACAAGTTACCCACACATTTTTTTAAAGTTTTCCCTCATGAAAATGTTCAAGCCCAATTTAGTCCTGCATCAAAAAGTATACCCTTTACAGGTGCGTCACATGGGTAGCTGATGGTTTGGTACTTTCCTGAATGAAATGGCCAGGATATATGTAGTCTTTATTGGCCAAAATAAGCATCCTGTTCACAAAATATCAGGGTTCCTACAGTTGTGGAAAATCTCAACGACAAAAAAAGTTATCCTGGAAAGTTGTGGAAAAGTCATTGAAATCAAGATCATGTAAGTGTTAATTTTGATTGGCTGCTTTGATGTGATAAAGAACAAAGATGCTATTTAAGTTTTCTTCTTCTTGTCAGCCTGTAGCAGTGGCTAGGGCGGTCTTCCAGTTCATACTATCCTGGAAAGTCCCGGAATTTGGTTTTCAGATTTGTGTGGGAACCCTGAATGTGCATTTGTGAAAACCGCTTGAAAGCTAAACTCAACTAACTCCCTTTCTGTGACAGGATCGCTCACTTCCCACATGTTCTCTTGGCAGTTATGTCTCGGATGGCAAGGAGGAGAAACTTGAGAAAGGCCGCACTGAGATAGCGTCCTTCAACGACAAGCTGGCAGAGATAATAAGGGAGAAGAAGGAGGTGACGTCCACCATTAGCCAGTTGAACGAGGATCTGGCCATGCGTCAGGTGGGCAGTGATATACAGGAGGGACGCAGACCACGGAATGGTCCAACTCACGCCCAAAGCGGAAATGGATTCTTGTTTTCATTTAGCTACTGGTACTCTTTCCGTCGCATGAATATGAAACATTCATTATTTGTTGTGTATGATGCCTGCCTTCATCCCTGTATCAGCTGAAGTAACCCTTGTATCACTGACTAGTTCAGACATTTCTTGTGACGGGAGCAATGGAACTTCCATTTACTAGTAGAATGGAACTTCTGTTTTTGTTGCACTTCTGTGTCTCATGTTGGAATATACCATTCAGTGATATGTGATCCAAGATCAATCAGATGGCAGGGCTACATTCAGGTGCTGTATGCAGTACTGACCTGACAACTAGAACAATTTAGTCGTATTTCCTACGGGAAATTCTTGAAAATATGATTGTACGTTTCCTCCTCCATAAAATATGGGTTTTGTCAATTTGGACACACCTGAAAAAAATCGTAGTTCAATGGTTGCAAGCATGCATTATGCTAGGAAAAAACCGGCTGCGAATGTACATGTACAATGTAAATGGACATCTGTACAGGGTATGCCGGCACATGTACAAACATCGTGTGCAAACAGCATCTGGCAACCACCCGATCATTATGTTGTGATTGGCTGCCCATGAAATATCAATATTCATGTGTGCATTAGTGGGACTCTGTAAAGCTGCTTGTGCATCGGTGAAAGTAGTGACAAACAATCTCCAGTATTTTATGAAGCGCATTTTACTGTCACCGTAAATATGTGGCTTGAAATAAGGTTAGTAAATTTTCCACTTTTGCTGATAGATGGAGGGCTTTGTGGCAACTGGTGCAGGGCAAAGATATTGTGTCATGCATTATTACATGGCTTTTACATGTTTCATCTGCTTCATTTTTTTAACGAAATTTCAAACAAATTTGGGAGGACTCATCAACATGTCAGTGCAACACCTGTGCGTGAATTGTCTAAACAGGGTCCGATTTGGATGCGATCTTTGACAAGACCAATCCTAAAGTTAAAAATTTGCGGAAATAAACAAAGATAGAGACATATTACGGCCGTCCAGCAAGCAGGCAATGAAACCCACGCCAGGAATTTCCAAAAGCCTGGACATGCGATGAGCTTTTCAAGATTTCAGATTTTGAAAACGTGGTCAAATCAGGCGGGAATAGGGCCGTTTCACTCTTCAACCTCGATAATGGATTTCTCGTGTGATTATTTCATGCATGAAGAAGTGTTGACGCAATCTAGTCCGAGTTACTCAGACTTATGATAGACCCAATCCAGACAAGGGGTTAAGATGATCACGTGGAAGAATATGCTCATTTTTTGCAAAATACGATTTTTTAATGAGAAATATGGCTTCTGAATTTTCAGAATACAGTTTTGTGATCCAACAGGTTGGCAGGTCTGATATGTGTTCTTTGTGCACATCATATACAAACACATGAGGAGTCATTCTAGTTTGGAAATGAATTACGATAAAAGTAGAGCTCAGGTTGCCGGTTATTAAACAGTGGAGTGGTGGAATGCGTGTCTCTTAAAGGTAAGGGAGCGAGAGTTGTCGGATAACATCCAGCTGCGTAAGAAGGCCACCGAGATCACCAAGGTGCAGCAGAACCTGAGTAAGCTGGAGGAGCAGCTGGGAGGCATTGACCAGGAACACGTCAAGGAGGAGAAGAGAACACTGAACTCCAAGGCAGGCAGTCTGAACAAAGAGGTGCGTTGAGCGGCTCAGAGGGGGTACGTCGGGGGTGCGTGAGGGGGGTTGTTCAAGGATTCTTCGGCGGCCGAAGGGAACATTTGTGGATTGATTTGGAGCAATCTAAGGAGAACGGACTTGAATAAAGCTGCTTGTCCAGTTTTCAATGAATGTGTCACTGTAACATGCAGATTACCTACCAAACAAAAATGGTTCTATATCAATGTCAGTATTACAGTATCAAATTATACTGGCCAGATGTAAGAGGGGTACAAAAATGTCACACGTTTGGGATCCCTTCATTTAAAGAATGACCCATCTACAAGCAGACGAAATCCACACAGTGTGGCCTTGCACAGGTCCACCAAGTTTCTCCCCCCCCTTCCTATTCTTTTATAAATGGCATTTGGGGCTGGAATCGTCTGCCATAAAACAATGATAAATGGTAAAGGAATCTAGTTTGATTGGGTGTTCATCGGGGCAGAAAATGAGTATTTTCTCGGAGTTATCCCAACAGCACAAAAACAGGTTAGTTCGTATACGTTATGTTTGAGAAGTATGTGTGCACGTGTGGGTTGGGTTTTTTTTTGGCCCCATAGAAAAACCAGGCGGACGGTCGGCAAGTGGTGCTGAAAGAAGAGGTCAAGAAAGTGGAGAAGGAACTTGCCTCGGACATGTACAACAATGCTGATGACAAATACAATGACATGATGATCCAGCTCAGGGTATGCACTGTCACGTGTCATAGTTTCAGTATATATGGCATAAATGGGGGACATGTTGAAGAAGTAGGATCGGTGGGTAATACAGACCTCCCCGCCCTCCCGATTTTGGCAGAAAATTTCCAGTTGTTCACTTCGTTTCTGCCATTCCAATATCACCCCTAAAATTTCCGCCAAATTTGCAATTTTGATACACCTGTGTATTACCGGAAGCTGACCATGTAATTTTGTGCATGTATCATAATATGACTTATCTGACTCATCTAAACAGTCAGTGCAGTCCACGTTGCGTGAGCCACGTCCATGGCAGTGCCCTCTTTTGACGCGTACCAGCCGCGAGATGGACATGATACATGGACGTGGCATTGAAATTCATAATTCATAGATGAAAATGCCCTCTGTCGACAAGCTACAGTGTTACTAACACTGCATGTGTTGTGAAGCACCCAGTTCCGCTCGGAACAACAGCTAAGAACGTTTGGATCCAAGACTAAGTACTGCTGTGAAATTGACCATGATCATGTCAAGTGTGCAAGCACCACAGGGTGCATTTTTCTGCTGAATTTTGTGGAGAATCAACACAGTCAGGAGATGAGAAATTATTGTGGACCATTCCAGATGATGTAAAAATCTTGTGGAAGAAGGGTTCAAGAATGTATTAAGTAAAATATGACCCACACCCTGACTTTTTTGAGTTAAGGCCCTTGAAAAGAGTCTTTTACAGTATAAACAATATCGATCCTCACCATCTGTCATCCTCGTAATATCCATTTTCATGAGGATACCAAACAGTGATACATCAGACAAAGAGCTCAGTTTGCTCTTTACAATAGAGGTTTTGCAGTGGCTGCCATCTTGGAGGCCAGTGCTTTTGTTCCATAGGGTATGGACACAAGAGATTTCCCTGTGGAACAAAAGAACTGCCTTGCAAGGTGGCTACCACGCAAAGCCTGTATACAAACTAAAACTCATGAGTGGCTTTTGACTCACTTTCACGGAGGACACAAATACTGACTTCATCGAGAGTTAAAAATATCCGAACTAATTGCTTCCCCCTCTCAAAAAAAGGTTTAATGTAATAATTGTCAGTTAATGACACCTCACTTTTCAAGGGTGCATTTCCGATTTTGCACATTACAGACTACAGATATTGCCAATGATGATCTGGACAAGTATTCCAAGGCATTGAACAGGTAGGTCCAGAGGAAATGCATTCCTGTCATTACTTTGTAGGTAATGACACCAAGTGTTTTAAAAGATGTTGAAGACCTACAAATTTCAAGTCAGTGAAATAAAATCCAACCAAAAATCTTGCCAGAGTGATAGACAATCCCATCAGTCAGAATTAAGCAGGGCCAGGCTAAAATCAATCCACTTACTGTTACTCATTAATCAAACAAGCATTTAAAACAAAATGAGTCGCACATTAATGCAATTTGAAGTGGTCTTTGGTCAGGAGCATCATTTAGTGAGTGTATTGGCTGAATTTCTGTGCCCTTTCAGAGCAATCATGAATTACCACCAGATGAAGATGGCTGAGATCAACAAGATCATCAGAGACCTGTGGCGAGTCACCTACAAGGGACAAGGTAACATGACCAATCCCTAAGACTGATGCTTCCCTGATAGACACATCCTCACTCCGGTCATTTGATGAAAAAGTTCTGAGATGCTGGCTTTCACAAGGCTAAAGTTAAGTTAATTGTTTGTGCGCAGCCAAGAAGTGCCTTTTGTTTCCTTTAAACGATCCTCTGGCTTTACTCACAGACATTGATTACGTCGAGATCCGCTCCGATGAAGACATCGGAGGGACCCAGCAACGCAAGAACTACAACTACAGAGTGAGTGGGCTTCAGGATGTAAATTGTAAAAAGAAAGTACCTGTGTAATTCTTTCTGATCTATTATTTTGCCCGTTGTTTTAATATTATTTCTTAATAATTAACCTTTGACCCTTTGTTTCATTCCACCTTGTGTCTTGGTCAGGTTGTCATGGTGAAGGGGGAGACATCGCTAGACATGAGAGGGCGCTGTAGCGCTGGTCAAAAGGTCAGCACACCTTTCTTGTCAAGTTCCATGAATGGAAGTGATTTGCACCAAAGTTATTCAAACAATTGTCAAAAGTCAAAAGGTGACAATAAAAGAGACCCTTCAGCTAAGTCCAGTAGTTTCGACAATTTCTGTTTCCATGCGTTTTGAACACAGAAATGTCCATACAGAGTTGTTGTATCTCCTTGGTGATTTCAAAGAGACCCATGGTTTGAATATGCAAAAGTCACTTTGAAGTGGTGAAGCCATTGGCACCATGAATCACCTGGGCTTGAAAAGAGCACTCAAAGTACCCATGATGTCCCAAGGCACTTCCCGTCTGATATCTGAGACCGGGAATTCGATTTCTGCCCGCATTCTTACCAGCAGTTTGTTACAGTTGAAAGGGCTGTGCTTGTGTTTTGGTCATAATCAAACAATCGTGGGTAAATTGGGCTGGCCTGACCAGGAGGTCATGCATTGATGACGGTTGCCAAATGCATTCAAGCTGTTGAAAGCGATGGACATTTTCACACTTGTTTTGTATTGGTAATAGTTGGAGGCAGTGGGTGCGTGTTACACTCGACCGGCCATTTTGGAATCAACTAGCTTTGACCGGGAAGAACATAGGAACGCGTAACAGCTGCTGGTCATGTGGCTAGAGTAACTTCCCATACCTGTGTGTGTTACTCCTGGATCCATTTGCTGCGCATACTGCTTACGGTTTCTGTGAAATACGCAGGGCCTCTGTTAGCGTAAACTTGTTTGCTTAGCAGTGCCGTGAAATTAGGCCCTGGCCACAGTTGTTTTGGATGCTTCCATGCTTTCATCACACATTCTCAGTCTGCCTGCTGTCCGTGTACCACTGGTCCGTGAAAGTTGTATCTGGGACTGGTTCTCACTCAGGTCCTGGCCTCCTTGATCATCCGGCTGGCACTAGCCGAGACATTCTGCCTGAGCTGTGGCATTCTAGCCCTGGATGAGCCCACCACCAACCTGGACAAAGAGAACATTGAGAGCCTGGCCCAGGCCTTGGTGGAGTGAGTACAGTTCACGCTGTCAAGACGGACGGTGATCTCTCGTTTGCTCTTGATCTTCACGGATTTCCGCCAGAGTGGAAACACTTGGGTGTGGATGATTTTAGAGACAATTTGGGACTTGAACCCAAGCTGGGCCTCTTGTGTTTGACCTGTGTGTGGTGTAATAAATATGTCTCACTTTAAACCTTTCACATGTGTTCAATGTGTTCACAGTAAACTCACCCCATTTTAGTTTTGAAACGATGCCCTATTCCAGCCGCAGGTGCCAGATTGACTAGAATCCTCCAGCTGTACAGTTATGCAAGATCTCAGGTGTTTGCCAGATTTCGGGGGGCCCCCTCTGAGCCTCCATAAAGCTCGTGGAAGACGTAGTGCAAATCTATGATATTTCACATACAAGAAGAAAAATGAACAACACTGCACTGTATTAGTTTCCAATCTAACACATAACCACCAATTACTAACTTTTGGAGGGGCGGGAGACCAGAGTAGTCAAA